>NC_064923.1:774330750-774475750 GCF_023897955.1 Schistocerca gregaria
GTATCTCTCACACAGAAATCCTGAGGCCAAGATTAGATTAATTATAGCACGTGTTCCCACACTCAATACGTGAATCGTACAGGAAGGTTCAAATGGCTCTGAGCACTATGGGACTTAACTTCTGAGGTCATCAGTCTCCTAGAACTACTTAAACCTAACTAACCTAAGGACACCACACACATCCATGCCCAAGGCAGGATTTGAACCTGCTCCGTAGCCATTGCGCGGTTCCCGGCTGTAGCGCCTAGAATGGCTCAGCCGCCCTGGCCAGCCAATCGTACAGGAAGAAACCCTAACAACTAGTACAATGGGATGACCCTCTGCCATGAACTCACAGTAGTTTGCAGAGGACAGGTATAGATGTTAATGTATGATATCTGGCACACTGACTCAAAGGCAACAAGAATTTAAAACATAAAATTCTGGCCCATGCATTGTCCATTATAGAAAGAAAGTAGTTGATGAACGACGTTAATGGTGTCACTGCAACTGCTCTGATAACAACAGACCAAGAAATGTCTAATCTACAGTACAACAGTAACAGAAGAACTGCAGCTACTGCAATCACAGGCTGCATTAAAAACTACTGAGAAAGTGAAGTGGAATGTTAAGGTGGAACTGAAAATCAAAAGCTTGAGATGTGATGCAGGTAACTTTTAATATCACAAAAGGGCATGTATTGAATAACCAGAAGACCAAAGAGTACCTAATGAATCATTGGCTGAATCCAAGAAAAACTAAAGCTTTGGAAATTGTGAAGAAACAAGTCACTGTAAGTACCTGGAAACCAATGTAGTCAGCAAAAACATCAGAAATTCACAAAAAATGTGATGGAACACTGGAAAACAACTATCGGCCTGAAAAAATTATGGAGCACTCAACATCAAGAGCATCTTTTTCTAAATGGACTACTGTTGCTCATTATTGCCTTGACTTGCCTGTCAACCTTCACACAGACAACAAAGCCAGGCTATCAATCAGTGAGAAATTCTCAGAAAACATCCCACTTGCTGTACACAGATGACCCGAATCTCAATAGAGAATCTGAAATTGAAATCCAGTCTCTGACAAATAGTCCAAATCTTCAGCATAGAATTCAGCTCAGGTAAATGCACCACACTGGCACTAAGCAAGGGAAACATCTAATAAAGTGAAGGCATCAAAATGGTACCTGGGTACCACTGAGTGTCATCAGTCTAAAGCCTGCAAATACAAAGTAATTTTGCAGCTCGAAACATCAAGCGTGGGCATGTAACCAATGTAGGCAGAAAGAGTACACTCAAAGGCTCAGAAAAACTTTGAAAACCAAATTGAAAGGTGGCAATACCACCAAGCACTTAATACCTCGACTATACCAGTGATCAGATACACTCCTGGCATTGTGAACTGGACACAGCTATAGCTTGATAATTTAGATAATAGGGAAACAAGACACTCATGATAGTTCACCATGCATTCCAACACTCAAAGGGTGTACTTTCCAGAAAAAGAAGCTGGTAAATTTCTGTTGCAAGTGAGGCAGACAGTGGAAGAAGAAGATAAGCATGCATTGGCAGACTGTGTGAAAGGCAGCAAAGAATCAGCTCTGGTTGAAGTCAACAACAACAACAACAACCTTCTCAAGGTACAGCAAACCAAGAACCACTACTGGAAAGATGTACTACAATGCCCGGCTGAAATCCCTTTTCAATTAAACATAACATGGGTAGGCTTTGGAGAAGACTGTAGACAAAATAAATAAAGAGAAGTGTTGCATCCTGCAGTCAGTCAATTTTAATACACTTTATTTTAATTAAAGAAAAAAATGCCTTCTTGGCATACACTTAAGTTTTAAACACAAGAACAACACAAAAACCCACGGCTCTTGTGGTGACAAACCAAATAAGCTAACAAGACAATGGAAGAAAAATACTGACCAAAATCTACTCTATACAATACAAAATACAATGTGCTACAACAATGCTACAGCAAGTGAATACAACGCTGGGGTCAGTAAAAGTATTGGGCGCAGCTGTCCCTAGCGGTTGGTGAACACTGTCGGTCTGACAGTCCAGGTGTGCTTCTAAAGCCAGGTCGGCGGAGTGTTACGTTGGTCATACGAGTTTCAATTGGTGGAACACTGTCACATGTTGTCTGGCGAAGTAGTTGCATACTTATTTGGTAAGTCTTATTGTTTCATTCTGCTGGGGATGTTTCTCTCCGCAATCCTGAAAGGGGTCAGCAACCCTTCTCGCATGTCGGTTCTGTGGACACTCTAATTATAAGGGACCGCTACGACAAAAAGAGCCCTGAAGAAGAAAATGGAGGACCGATTTGAGCTGCACACGAACAAGCTACAGAACTACCGCCACCAAAGCCACAATTGACAAATCATCCAAAGACCCAAAGTGGTGACACTGTAAAGAAGCTGATGAAACAACTGACCATTCATACTCGTTACAAGCAGAGGCAAATGATGTGGCACAAATGATCCATTGGAACTTATGTCAAAAATTACCAACTGCTGGTGGCAAGGAACTGATGTAACCACAAGTCAGAAAAAGTCAGCTAAATTACTGTTGGACTCCAGAGTGACACAACGCTGGAGCACAATGCACCAGACATGTGGAGAAAATGTGTGGATCATTGACAATCACTTCCAAGATGACAGGAGAATCAACAAGAAAGAACTTGAAAAACCAGATAGAGGGATTGAAAACTCAACTATGGCAATTCTGGCATAAACAAGTGGGAGGGTCGCCACGGTTCCTGACGCATTTGGAGCAGTGCCGAAAGGTCTTAGAGGGCACTTGAAAACCTCTGGCACTGATAAAATATCTGTCGCATACAAAAAGCCACTTTAATGGCACCTGTAAGAATTATCTGCCGGTACATCACAGTGTCTTAGACTGCTTGGGAACTGCCCGACTAATGATAAAATACAAAATCCAGGATAGAGAACTTGTTTGCTTTGTTTGCCACCACCACCACCACCACCACCACCACCACCACCACCACCACCACCACAGTGTGGAACTGCTATCACTGGGCTGCCATCTACCTAAGCTGCTAAAGGGAGCTCATAACAACCATCAGCTTGAGGACAGAAAGATAATACCGAATTCTGTGCACCAATGGCTGAGGAAGAGAGAATAGTTTTTAATACAGTTCTGTTGAATACCCTAGGCTGTGGCTGATATTTCTCTGCAGTATCCTTTCTTCTACGAGTTCTATCCATTAAGAATATTGCCCGTGAAAGACGAGGTTCCAGGGTTGAGTTCTGATCCGGCACATTGTTTTAATCTGCCACGAAGTTTCATGTATTTTTATTACTTGCTAGCTACACTTCAAATGATATCCTCAATCAATATAAAAATAAAATTATTAAAACTGTGTCTGTGAAGAGAAGATAGGGATGTGCTTCATTTGGATACTGAGGACATTACAACATATTATTCAATGATATTAAAAAAAAACAAGACTGGAATGTTTCACCATGCATAGAGCAGCATTATACAAGAATAGCATGCATGGTTGTCTGGAGCACATGAGAGAACTGTTTGACATTAAGCTCTCAGGATGTACAACAAATCTCTTCTCACACTTTCTCGGGAGTACCAATGGTTCCTGCTTCATGTGCCGTCCAAGACCGAAATATATGCAATGTATGCCACTGACAGAAGAAAGGAAGGAATCATGTTAGAGAAGTCTGAAGCATGGGACAATGGAGAAGGTTATAATGACATCCAAAGTATTGCACTTTGTGTGCCCAACAACCAGTGTGGAAATCTGCCAGAATGAAGAGGTCACATTTTCTGACAGGAGAGGATCACTGACAAAGTGCGCCCTGTGTTTTGTTTGTGTATCACAAAGTGATTTTGTTCATGGATCTGTTGCACTGCTTCATTGTTTTTTCAGTTACAGGTGACTATGGCTTTTGTGCAGTACTGACAGCAGCATTTTGCACTTCATGTTCAACACCAAACAACAGTACTGTCAACTATCTTCTAATGTATGGACTGTAGACTTCCTATTGCAAGTGGCATGCTCTTGTCTTTCTCAGACCTTTAAAATAACTTATGCAGTCAACTATAGGGTCTCTACAGTGTAATGTAAACTTTGAATCATCATTCAAGTTAAGGATCTTCCACATATACACAGTGGAATAAACTAAAAAACCAACTGAAATACGGAACTCCTTGTTTATAATCTGACACGTAACAGCTACTTAGCCATACTCTGTCATAGAATTTATCTATTTTTATTTTTTAACCACTGTTGATAACCACTCTGTATTATTAAACACATTTTTGAAATAATGTAGACCCTCAACTATCTCTCTATCCCATAACACAGCCTCGTTCTTAATTCCTTCCTTCACCCTCTGTTTCTTCATTTTCTAGAATACTTATTTCTCTCATATAGATCTAAGAAATAGTAGTCAAATGTGGCTTTTGTTTCACAGCTGAAGAATGAAATATAAAATTCAGAAAAAATGGTTGTTAAAATATGGAGTAATTTTTTTTAAAGTAAAGGACTGTGAAACATGGACTTTACTAGCTCCTAAGTTGCAAATCATATGTAATAACGTTAGCAGATGCATAAATAAATAATTTTCAACACACTTTTGCAGCACAGACTGGGGCACATTTTTCCTTTACGTTCATGCACATATTGACTGTGCACACTGCTGAGAAATCTAACAAGTAGAACTGGAAAACCACAGGAAGAATGATTATTAGAACACAGAGCAGTAAGAACCTTACACTAACAAGCGGAAAGAAGATACACTTGGGATGTAAGTGTAAACCACTAAAAGAACAACATTCCCCTCGTATAGTCATAGCCTGCAGAGCACCATTCACAATTTTAGTGCTTAATGAAGTACTGTTACTTGTGTGTGCATAATTTGATTTTCTATAGTGTAAATTATCACATAAAACTTACGAGAGTTCATCACTACAAAAGGTCCTAATGAGTATCTCAAGAACATCTCTTTCTGGAAGTTTGCTTCTCAAAGGCTATGTTATTCTGAAGTGCAAACTTCTTTTACATTATGCTAAGAAATAATAACAAACTGTGACATCTCCCTGTAGTGGGAAACACATGTAAAAATTACTTAGACTCTAATTTTCAGCATATATAGGAATATATAACACTATAGGAATACGATTCCATACAACCCACTGT
Organism: Schistocerca gregaria; assembly: GCF_023897955.1. NCBI lineage: Eukaryota > Metazoa > Arthropoda > Insecta > Orthoptera > Acrididae > Schistocerca > Schistocerca gregaria. The sequence goes on from NC_064923.1 coordinate 774,335,920, forward strand.
TCCATCGATATGGAAGGAAATAGCAATAACAATGTTTATAAAGAAAAAAAAATAATTAGACAATGTCTTTAAAATTGTGTATTCCTTGATAAGTTTTCAATGGCTATAGCTAACTCCATGCACAAAAACGAGAGAAAACCATATTCAAAACTATAGACCGCCTTAATCCACAAATATTAACAAGTCTCTTACAACATGACAGCATTTTGGCAATAAGGTAATTTCAAGTATACCTTTAGAAGCTCTCAGAGCATCATGTCAGCAGCAGTCTGGTTTTTTAAATTGTGTTCTTGAAAAAATAAATGAAAAGTTGAAAGTGGCTAGAATATTACCAAAACTTTCGACAGAGGAAGTCACAAAGCATTATTATCAAAACTTGTAGTCAGTCATGTTGCCAGAAAACTAGTGCAATTACTAGAAATAGGTATTGTTAATTGCAGAACAGATAACTGATGATCATACTGAAATTGAAACTATGAATGTCTTGTAGAAGCCTACTTACTAGCTTTAATATTCATGCAGTTTATGCCACTTATATGCTAGAAACTATTATGTTAGTGAAATAAGGTGTCGTCATTTTTGTCTTCTGTTCAAAGACTCTCCATGCCAGTGTACTCTGTGTAAGTCCCTCTACCTAACTACTGCTATGTACATACATTTGAACCTGTTTACTGTAATCAAACATTTGTCCCGCTCTACAACTGTTACCACCCCCCCCCCCCCCCACACTTCCTTTCAAGAGCATTTAGATAATTCCTTCCAGCCTCAAGATGTGTCCATCCCATCAACTGGTTCCTTCTTTTAGTCAGGTTATGTCATAAATTTCTTTTTCCCGCAAATTCAGTTCAGTACCTCCTCATTAGTTAGTCACCCTACAAATCTTATCTTCGGCATTATTTTCTAACACACATTTCAAATGATGCTGCTCTTCTTGATCAAACTGTATATCACCACATTTTGCTTCCACACAAATTTTATTCAATGTTTACATACTCCTCTTTTTCAGAAATGCATTTATTACTACAGCCAGTCAACATTTTAAAACTTCTCTACTTAGGCTTCATAAGTTATTTTGCTGCCCAAGTAGCAAAACTTTAGTACTACTCTTTGTGGTTTACTACCTAATCTAAGTCCCTCAGCATTGCCTGATTTAATTACGCTATATTCCATTACCCTTGTTTTACTTCAACTGATATTCATCTTGTAACATATTTTTAAGACACTATCCATTCTGTTCAGCTGCTCTTCCCAGGCCTGATCTCTGACTGACAGAATTACAGTTTTAATTTCTTCATCCCTTTGTACATTTCTCCTCGATTTCCTTTACTACTTGCTGAATATATAGAGTGAACAATATGAGAAAGTAGCTAACAACCCTGTCACACTTCCTTCTAAACTACTGCTTTCCTTTCGTGTCCATCAACTCTTATGGCTGCATTCAGGTGTCCAGATAAGTTATACAGAATATTTCAGTCTCCGTATTTTATCCTTAAGGATTTTCTAGGAGTGTAATAAAGTCAAAATTGTTGAAATCTTTTCCTAGATCTATCAAATCTAGCAAAGTATGTTTGCTTTCCAATAAAGTATCTTCCATGATATCCATACTCAGTATTACCTAGCACATTACTTTATTTCTCTGGAACCCAAATTGATCTTCCTTTAGGTTGGCTTCTACCAACTTCTCAATTCTTTTGTAAGTAATCTGTGAGAATATTTTGCGATGAGCCTTATTTCACTGATAGTAATTAATATTCACTTCTGTCAGCATCTGAATTTTTTGGAATTGGCATTATATATTCTTCTCTAAGTATGAGGGTACTTGGCCTGTCTCATAAAACTTGTTCAACAAGTGTACCAGTTTTGTCAAGGCTGGTTCTCCAAAGGACCATAATAATAGGGTATTAGACTGTTTTCTGGAAATTGTCTTAAATGATTAATTATGCCATTTTATGCTGCTGATATGCTTTATCCATTTCAGTAGTCTTTTATAAAAACAGAAATGGAAGTCAAGTAATTTGAGTGCCCACTAAAACTGACCTTTCTAGTCATGTGATACCTTTGACTTCACTGGCTAGCTCACTGCTTCTACTGTCATAATGCAAAGTCACAGTGATGTCTTGTTTTGGGATTTACATTTCAGAAAATGCAAATCTACAAAACTCCTGAAAAGTTTTTTTTGTGTTCCAGAGAATGAGAAGATGCATAAAATGTGGTTGCAGAGACCTGAAAATTGCCACCACATCGATGCACAAGTTCACTAACTTTATTAAATACGTGTTCCACTGTGAAGTTGACATTAATTTACCTCTGAGATACGCTCCCCACTGTTACAAAGGAGGACAGTGTCATTCAACATAATTGAACTCTCAGTGAAAATAGTCGTTTTACCTCAGAGCAGTAAATAGTGAAATTTTATAAAATGACATCCATAGATTGCTGGTTTGAATCCAACAAAAAAAGAACATTTTAACTTACTTGTAAAACTATGACAGTCCTTTCATATGAAAACCATATCAATTACAAAACTTCACCCCATCAGTCAGAAACAGAATATTATTGTGTTTTCCTTGTTGTTTACAGGTGCTTGCATTTTCAATCACTGTTCACACATGTCATGCTCAAAAAGATCTTTTCTAGTTAATGTGACCGCTTTTATCTTCATAATGTCCAGCTAGGATCCTTATTCTTTAAACGTACATATGCATTTCTGCTTCAGACTCTAACATTAGTTTACACTCGCAATCATCACAGCCCTCACAGTTTTATCACTTGAATGATGTGCACACTTTGCATCTCTCCGTATAACCTCATCATCCTGCACCTCATTGTACCATGGATGTATAGCGATGTCTTTACAACTACCAATTCTTTCCAAAAAAATTTGAATTGTTTGTTCACAAAGTATATGCATTTATCCTCTGTTGTCCGAATCTCCTGTTTCTCAGAATTACACTGATGTAAAGCTATATAGAACACATCCCACAATTGAAACAACTACTACAATCAGTTCTTGCTAATGGCTATTTCATTAAAAACTTTTAAAAATATATGATCCTTTCAGGATTGGAACACATGACCTCTTCAATTACAGTAGAATGCACTATCCGTTTTACCGAGTGAGGTGGCGCAGAGGTTAGCACAGTGGACTCTCATTTGGGTGGACGACAGTTCAATCCCACTTCTGGACATCCTGATTTAGGTGTTCCGTGGCCCGGGCGGTTTCTTTGAAAGGGTACGGTCAACATCTTTTCCCATACTTCCCTCATACGCTGGGTCTAATGCTGTTTGGTCCCTTCTCCCAAATCATCCAACAACCACTATCTGTTGTGCCACAGAACACCTACTAGGTGCTATATCTCTCCTGAGTGCCTTCTACACAAGAAATTAGCACAAGCTTTGACACGAATAATTTTGCTCGCATTGGGTGATGACTCACGACTGATAGTTGACGGTCAAGTTGCAATATACGAATCCATTTGCATAAGTTTTACAATTCCTTAGTTTTGAGGGAGTTTAATGACGATGCAGGGAGTACTCCCTGTTTGCAGTAAAAGTATGTAAAACCCTTGCAACTTTGGTTAACGCTCCTATAATGCACATATTGCTTCGTCTTACTCCTAGCGTGAGATGTCACCAGAGCATCAGCCTATAACCGAATGTTTTCCATCACGTGACCAGAACTTGATATTTAAATATTTTTGGGCTTTAATTACATAAAAGTAACAGGTACTTTGTGAAAACATTCACTGTAAATGCTTTTTAAAAGTTATGATCAATTATCACAATAGCAACACTCCGAACCATATTTTTAACAAAGGAAAATAGCCTATTTTGAGACAATGTTTTCCACTACAGGGGCCTTGTTTTGAAATGGGCCTCTTCAGTGCTTTGTCAAATTCTTCTCATCCCAGTGTCTTGTTCATTCTTTCATTGAGGTTCCTCCTCCTTTTCTCTTTCCACATGATGATGGTCCTTGTACTTTGCTTTTCATGAAACCTTCTGAATTTGTCAGCCTTCATTCTAAATACCTCTTTATCCCACATGTTTTTTGATGGATCCTAGCTTCCTTCACATATTTTCTTATTTCCTAAACCCATTTTGTGATCGTCTATAGTTTGGTCATACAGTTGAAGACTTCCTTTGCAAACCTGCATCTGCAAATTCTGAAGAGGTGCCCATAAACTTTAGCTTTCTCTTGCTTATGGAATCTGACTGCTTATGTACATCTTCATTTTTCACTTCTTGCAGGAACCATCACTTCATTTCTGCTGCAGTACAAGGAATTTCTTTTCTTTAAAAAGAACTATTCTTTAGTTTTTGCATTTCTCCTTTCTTATTCAATATCATATATTCTGAACTGTAAACTACATCTGACTTAATCATTGTGTAGCACCCAATCTTTGGATTGTAGGAGATTGCTCCTTTGTTATTCCAATCTGCTTGTATGCGACTGTGGTGGTGTAGTAGGTAGAGCACTTTACTCCGGTCCTGGGACTCCCAGATCCAATCTTGGATATGGGTGGGGATTTTTTTCCTTGTTCCAGTGCCTCCAAGATGTCTACTCAGCCTCCTATCAAGCGAGTACTGGGGTCATTCCTGGAGATAAAAGGCAGCTGTGGAGCAGTCATGGGCTTGTGCCACAGACACTGTGCGTGCAGCGGGGTTTGGATGTCCCCTTCCCTCCACAAGTTCTGTTTTTTGCACCATCTCAATTTTTCAAGCATTATACAGCTGCTTCTTCATTGTTGCCTATCAATGCTAAATCATCAACAAACTCTATGCACTCCACCCTGAACACTCCTCCATTTGAACTGAACGGATTCCTTCTACTACTACTTTCAATCCAAACAGATTCCTTCTACTCCTCCTCCTTTAGTGGGAACGTATATGTTCTTATGGTTTTTTCCAGAATGATGTTAAAACAAAATGAGTGACAGTCTATGTCTCTGCTTATTCTTGTCTTAATCTCAATGGGCTCTGAAATTTGACTCTGGAGATGGTTTCCATTAGCATGTAATTTGTAAGTGTCTTAGTTTTTCCATCTATCCCAAATTCTTCTAAGACACTCAAGAATGTCTGCCGGTTGTTTGAATCATAAGCTTTTTTTTAAAAAGAAATTCAATGAGCACAACTTTAGTACTTCTACCTGTTAATGTTCTTGCTCTGAGGATACTTTTTCAGACAAAAATCTGTTCCACACAGGACCTTCATTTTCTGAAGCCTTTTGGTATTCACATCTTTGATGATCCACTTGTTTTTCTATTATGTGTAATAAACCTTTACAAAATATTTTGTAGGAAATTAGCTACAACAAAATTCGTTAGGTAGTAGTTTGGGTCTGTACAGTCTCTCTTCTTATGGAATGTGAGGGCACACTTCCAGCCAGTGAGTGTTGTTGCCTTTTCCCTAGATGTCACAAATTACTTTATGTAAGTTTTCTGCAGTCTTAACTTCTCCAAATTTAAGTTTAGCTTCTCCAGGAGTTTCTCACAGATTAGAAGAGTGCTGAAATAGCCAGCTAATAGTTGGCATTTATCCTCGTTACTTTACCACTCCGCGCTTTAAAACATACACTTGGTGGTTTGTTATGGTTGTAATCATTCATTTTCTGTAATACTGTCTTCACATTCATGACCCCTGTATACCTCTTCTATACATTCTTTCCACCTTTAAGCTTCCCTTCTTTGCTTAAAGCTTGCTTAACATTTGAGCTCTTGATTTTTGTTGTTGCTTCCATTTTCTCTAATTTAATTTTCCTACACGCAGCATCTACATTTCTGCTTGCAATACATGCTTCTATGGTCTTGCATTTGTCCTAGAGCTGTCTGTACCTTACCAGCCATTTCATGATTTATGCCAGTCTCATTGGTTAGACATTTATATTCTTTTAGCCTGTTTCATTGGTTGCACTTTCATATTTTCTCCTTTTTTCAAAAGAAGAACACGCTAAGGTCACAAACAGGAACACGCAAATTCACAACCATGATACAGGGAGTCTAACACAAGATAATATTAACAGAAAAAATACTTTTGACGAAGGAGCTATGTTTAACAGTTTGCTACCAAATGATCTACAGACATTAACTTAATATTTTTGAAAGGTTACTTAAGCCGTGACTTATCCTTAACACCTTACAACTCTGAACTAACATGAATTATTATGCAAGTGACAATACTGTCATAGAAACAGCTGTTGTGAATGAATTATTATCCAATATATTAAACTATTGGACAATTATATAAAGAAACATATTTGAGTGCACAAGCAGGGGTGTAGTTGTGCATAGTTGATGATGTCCATGCATGTACCATTAATTACTACGAGAAGAAAATAAATAAGTACAAGACTGTAGTAACCACTAAACTGAAGATTTTGAATTATTGTCTGATAGGACAAGGAGTTAGTGATTGGAGTTGTGTGTCAGAAGCTTACCTTTCAGAAACTGAAACCATTTGTGGGTTGTTGGCAAAATCTTCCAACAAGCTACCAACAACTTCAATTAAGTGGAATTCATTTCCTGATCGGTACCATACTAAATCAGTCTCCGAAATCAATCTGCAAAAAGTATTTATTAAAGTGTTATTAAGAACAGAAAACTATTCTGCTAATAACAGAGTAACAAAGTTCTAAACAGAAAAAAAAAACACAAAATTATTAATTAAACTTCTAATGTTCAGTCTTACCACAACATATCTCAAGTACATTCCAACTTAAATACAGCACATTGCTGATAATGCAATGTAGATATGAGACTACAGCATGAAGTGCACTTGAGCAACTATATTCTCGTGTCACATCAGAGAGGAAAGTAAAATAAATGCTATCTATTAGATTGCTAAGCTTCCTAAGTTTTGGGCAACTGAAAATTTATCGAATATGTCGTGCACATATAGATAAAAGAATAAAATGAAAAGGATAGTTGCTACTCACCATATAGTGGAGAAGCTCAGCTGCAGAACGGCACAACAAAAAGACTGTCAGAAAGTTTACTTTCTGCCAACAAGGTATTTGCCAAAAGTAGACAACACAACACACATTCACACAAATGCAACTCTCTCACACAGGACCTTACTCTCTGGTAGCTAGAGCGAGAGTCAGCTGTCAGATACTATGATCATGTATGTATATGAGTTGTGTTTGTGTGAATGTGTGTTATGTTGTCAACCATTGATAAAAGCCTTGTTGGCGGAAAGCTAACTTTTTGACAGTGTTTTTGCTGTGCCTTTTTGCGACTCAGCATCTCAGTTATATGGATGGTGAGTAGCAACTATCCTTTTCATTATATTGTTACATTCCATTCTAGATTTTCCATTGTTGGTACACACACACACACACACACACACACACACACACACACACACACACACACACCTTTTATTTTTTACTTATTCTGGCTAAAATCCTAAAATTACATACATCAAAATTAATGTATTTTGTAACTCCAACTAATGACTGACACTTAACAGAACTTACGTGTCATATATTTGAATCAGTTTCAGAACAGAGACACCAAGTGAAATCATCACCGGATGCACTTTTCCTGGATCCGCCCTCAGGCGACAACACTGAAGTTCCAGCTCCTTAACCAAGAATCCTGTACACAACATCATACACAACTATCAATATTAATTACAGGAAAAATTATTGGGGGCAGGTACTTAAACAGTGTTTAATATTATAAGGGATAAGTTACTCAAATACTTCACAAACTGTCAGTTGTTTTCAACCAGCAGCACTATCTTTACATTACCACTCAATTAAGTCCACTCATACTCCGCAACAGAGCATGTAAAACAGTATCACATGGAACACACTAAGCAATTACTGCCTGTACTTAATGACTATGTGCATTACATAAAGCAGATACAGAATGCACACTAGAGTAAGGTAAATGAGCCCCATAATGACAGTGGCACATATAAAGGTGGTGCTTGTCCCTCAATAAGAACAGAAATTGTAAGGAATGTGCAACATCAGAGCTACCAACCACATCTCCTCCTAAACCACTTTATCAATTTCAACCAAACGTTCCACAGAAAGGTAAGAACCACCTCCCATTGGGGTGGGAGTGAAATAGATCAGCATAGGTGATGAACAGGGGGGGGGGGGGGGGGGGGAGAGTGAGGGGGGGGGAGGAGGAGGAGGAGATAACAGAGAGAGGAAGACGGGAGGGAAAACAGGAGAAGGTGGGGGCGGAGGCAAACAGGGGCGAGAGGGGGGGAGGAAGAGGGGGCAGCAAGAGTTGGACACGAGGGGGGGGGGGGGGGACATGAAGGGTACAATGAGATGTAATACATGTGATGTAAAAATTAGATGGGCAGTGTCATGGTTAGAAAGCTAGTTACTAATAAATACTGGAGTTTATGAGGTTCCTAGATTAACTGTATCCCCAAAGAAGGATTTAAGCATATCCTAGTTTGGCATTAATAGCCCATCTAGTTCTTTTGTAACAGTGACCACAAATAGGACTACAAATATTTTCATATGTGAAGAAATGGTAACTTCCAGCATGAGAACACACTAAATCCGTATGATTGGTCAACGTAACTTATTTAACTGGAACAAATCACAGTTTGTCTGATTAGTTTACTTTTTTGGGATGGTCATCAAGCCTTCCGATTGGATTGATCTGGCCCTGCCACAATTTTTCTCTTGCCGACCACCTCTTTTCTGTGTAGCACTGGTCCCAGTATCTTAAACTGCTTGTTGTATACGTGGTGTAGCAGAATGGTATCATGGAAAACACACCCGAAAAGAAGCTATCAGCACAATATGAAACACTTTCCTACATGAAATGTTCAAAATGCCCTCCATTAGCAAAGATACATGTATCAATCCTGAGTCACATTGAACCCCTGATCTGCTGATGTACCCTGAAGGATTGCATCTTGTTTCACGTCTTCCACACTACCGGCACAAAGACTCTGTATCTCTTGTACTGGTGTTGCATACACAAGAGCTATCAAATGTCTAACAAAGAAAAGAATAGTGTGTTATAATACTGCAACACAGTGACTCCAATTATCGCTTCATCTACATTTGTGGTCTGAATACAAATATATAAATCTTATCATTTTCTTTGATGATGTAAATAAAATAGAAAGAAACTTCCACATGGGAAAAATATATTAAAAACAAAGATTCCAAGACTTACCAAGCGGGAAAGCGCCGGCAGACAGGCACATGAACAAAACACAAACACACACACAGAATTACTAGCTTTCACAACCGATGGTTGCTTCTTCAGGAAGGAGAGGGAAAGACGAAAGGATGTGGGTTTTAAGGAAGAGGGTAAGGAGTCATTCCAATACCGGGAGCGGAAAGACTTCCCTTAGGGGATGTCTGCTTGTGTCTGTCTGTGTGTGTGTGTGTGTGTGTGTGTGTGTGTGTGTGTGTGTGTGTGCGTGTGCGTGTGCGTGTGCGTGTGCGTGAGTGTACACCTGTCCTTTTTTTCCCCTAAGGGAAGTCTTTCCGTTCCCGGGATTGGAATGACTCCTTACCCTCTCACTTAAAACCCACATCCTTTCGTCTTTCCCTCTCCTTCCTGAAGAAGCAACCATCGGTTGCGAAAGCAGTAATTCTGTGTGTGTGTTTGTGTGTTTTGTTCATGTGCCTGTCTGCCGGCGCTTTCCCGCTTGGTAAGTCTTGGAATCTTTGTTTTTATTATTTTCTTTGTAACAATCATCTATTGAAGAATTTTATAATTTCTGACAAACTATTGCAGTAGAAATGCTAGCAAAGTTGGAGACTGCTTTATGCATAATCCAAAATCTTTTAGCTGGGTCTTGCGAGGCTGCATCAACCACCAACATTATCTCTGCATCCCACAATTTGTGTAGGGGCTAGGCTGTACCCACCACATTTCAGCTAATTTGTGTGTGTACTGCCTACAATGGCACTGCAATTGCAAAATTACTTTTTTCATCCACGATCAACACAGCTAGACACATCTGCTCATGCACTATTCATAAAAGCGCTGCAATTAGTCATGTGAATACGATCATGTCAGTCAGCCTGCTTTTATAGGTACTGACAAGGTCACCAGCAGGTAGTCTGTTTACTAGCTCTGGGCAATTACGCTAGGCACCTGCAGACCATAAGTGAGTGCCTCATTGTCCATCTCCATCGCCGCCAGTATTTTCGTGTCCTTGGGTCCCGCCACTGGTTGGGCTATTACCTCCAGACATTGGCCATGTTCACTGCCTCTACAGAATCACCGAGTCCTTAGCAGCACCGCTGTTCGAGCATCCTCCCAGCTGCCGCTGACATACCTTCTGGCCCGCGGCCTTGCTGCATCCCAGGTGATCGTCACCGACTGAGTGATGCCTTGCCAGTGGCTGCTGAAGCCTCCTGCTGCTGCTGGCTCATTGGGCTTTAAACACTGCCAGTGTCAGGCACGCCCCTCGTCACTATTTAATCACCAGGCATCTGCCGTGCCCTATACAGTATCACATGGCGCCAACTGTGCTCACACCACAGCACTACACAGCTTTCAGACCATACCAGGAAGAGCCTTTAATATTGTAAAACAAGATGTTATGTATTATTAACTACCTTGCAATAAACTCTTGCAGATATTACTGGAAGCTGCAGATTACTTCCTGTGCCATTGCCCCCCCCCCTTTCCCCGCCATTGCTAATAGTGTAGCACCAACACCACTGAGGTGAGCATGCACAGGACCAATTTTGCAAGTGATCGGTGGTTGAGCACGGACACAATGTGACTGTGTTACCATAGTGCATAATTAAATGCATTGTCGATATGTTATTCAAACTGCAGCAAGCCGCTGAAATGTTTAATGAGTGGGCATATACCTGGGCCATTGTACATGGTTTCACCAAACTGAATACTGGTTGAAGTGTACCATGTGACCACCCCATACCCAGCATCCCCCTAACCCCACTGCTCCAGCCGACCTGGTGTTCTCTCCTCGGTTTGTGCCCAGTAGCATGTGCTGGAGGGACCTCTCTTGTTCGTCTGCCTACCCCAGAAATCAGTTCACTGCCTAGTATTTCATTCCTTGCCTTGATCATTCTAATAGCAGGGTTCCGCACCTTGCTAAGTACATACGCCTATGACGATTTATCATTGGTTCCCTTACTTTAATCTCAATACACTCCTTAATCCTACAGTGTAGGCTTTCATAGGCGGTACTGTCTTCACTTTAAACGTCTGGCCTGATAGGCTGTGTTCGAGGTATAAAACTCTCCCCTGACGTTTTGTCTCCGACTGTGTATGCGCGCGTGTATATCTGTCCTTTTTTCCCCTTAAGGTAAGTCTTTCCGCTCCTGGGATTGGAATGACTCCTTACTCTCTCCCTTAAAACCCACACCCTTTCATCTTTCTCTCTCCTTCCCTTTTTCCTGATGAAGCAATCTTCGGTTGTGAAAGCTTGAAATTTGTGTGTGTTTTTTATTGTCTCTATCAACATACCAACGCTTTCATTTGGTAAGTTACATCATGTTTGTTTTCAGATATAATTTTAGATATAATTGATTGTATGGGAGCGAAAGCTGGGTGGATTCAGGTTACCTTATCACCAAGGTTGAGGTTACGGATATGAAAGTAGCTAGGATGATTGCAGGTACTAGTAGATGGGAACAATGGCAGGAGGGTGTCCATAATGAGGAAATCAAAGAAAAACTGGGAATGAACTCTATAGATGTAGCTGCCAAGGCAAACAGGCTTAGATGGTGGGGTCATGTTACATGCATGGGAAAGCAAAGTTACCCAAGATACTCATGGGTTCAGCAGTAGAGGGTAAGAGGAGTCGGGGCAGACCAAGGAGAAGATACCTGGACTTGGTTACGAATGATTTTGAAGTAATAGGTTTAACATCAGAAGAGGCACCAATGTTAGCACTGAATAGGGGATCGTGGAGGAATTTTATAAGGGGGCTATGCTCCAGACTGAACCCTGAAAGGCATAATCAGTCTTAAATGATGATGATGATGGATTATACTTATTTTGAATTGCTTTTCTTGAGAACTTTATGTTACTTAATATAATACGTTACTTTTTTGCTGACACGAAATGGGTTGTGTACATTTCTCCTGTGTGCCAATACAATTAATTTTCATTAATTAGTCCTCAATTCCTTTCTATATTATTGATCTTATAATTTAACTGTACGTAGTTACACAATTTACTTGATGTGATGATACAGATGATGTTAATAACAGCATTAATGATTACCTTTACTCTTGCTATAAAGTGTATGAAGGAGAATTAGAGAGATAACTGTGTAGTTGATTTACTTAGAGCATTTAAATTAAATTACCCTCTTAATATTACCACAGGTACGTATGTCATTCTGTTTATACATTAAAAATTTCAATACGCTTATAATTATTTCATAAATAACTCTACAGCTTAGGAGGTATCCCACTGTATGATGACAGTGAAATTCCCATCAAGTCTACTTCTATAACACAAACCTCAAAATGCTAATCACTGCAAAATCTGAGGGTCTATTTTGTATTACTTCTTAATATAAACAGCAATTCCGGCTTGTTGGTGACTGTGGCCGAGCGGTTCTAGGCACTTCAGTATGAAACCGCACGACCACTACGGTCACGAGTTCGAATCCTGCCTCGGGCATGGATGTGTGTGATGTCCTTAGGTTAGTTAGGTTTAAGTAGTTCTACTTTCTAGGGGACTGATGACCTCAACTGTTAAGTCCCATAGTTCTCAGAGCCATTTGAATTCTGGCTTCCACTTCACTTCTCATAGTAATTCATGATCCCTGAATAACTTAATTCTAACCAAAATTTCTTGCTCCCTGTGGACAAAGCAAAATGGAACAAAACTGCACAGCCATGCTTAAGAAACAGAGAAACAAGTCACTGCCATATTGCCACGCACCTCTCCTAACCATTCAGGCAGCCATATTGCGTGCACAAATTGCATGCGATCCAGCAAATTGCCCGGGATTTCCATGCCATCAGCGATTTATCACTGAGGTCCGTCACTCAGTGTTTGAGGCTCTTTAGAAAAGTAAAGAGTTGTGATATCACACGCATTAAAAGCAGTTTATTGTTATGAAGTTTTGCACAAGCTTTGTCCTAAAACCTCTGACAAATTTTGCTGTCAGTGGAAGTTTGTGTGTGGACTGTGTTTTTGTTTTTGTTGTTGTTGTTATTGTTATCGTAAAAGGCATATTACTTTTGCAACTAAAATTTTATTTTAGTGCTATTCTCTCAGTTATGTTTTATTGCTGCAGTAGTGGGCTAAAGTAAAAGCCTTTGATAGGGTATCAATTCTTACCACTCAAAATTACAAAACTTTAACTGAAAACTAAAAGAATTAAAAATTCCTGGATTTTTCTCAGATTTCCCAGTTGTCCTGGGGCATATTACACCCTGTTGTAATACAGATGGCATTCTTTCAGTTTAAGGTTATTCTTCAGAACTGATGCCTTTTCTGTAAGTACAAAATGAACTTCCAGTTACATACATCATCAATATACGAAGATTGTGGGTGGGCTGTCGGTTTAGGTACAGAGACCTTTGTGGCCAAGGAGTTTGCCCACCTCTACCTATCCATGTATGATGGAATCTGTTATTTATGAACCTACAAACATTAAGGAGGAGCACCCATATGCATGAAGCATGTGCTTTTGTCACACCAGTAAAGGCATACGTTCCAGAAGAACAGGTGAGGCATTATCTAAGGGAGCATGATAAGTTTTTCTGTTGAGCCTAGATGGAAGAACATGAGACCCTGACAAACAATCACTAACAACACTGGCTTTCTTGATGACGCAATTGCACAATTTTGTAAGGGCTTCCTGCAGCCCATAATAAGGAATAAGAGTGGACCCAGAATGGATCGCAGTGGGGCTCCCTTCCTGATTTTTCCCTTTTTCGACTCCCAACATTGTTTGAATTATACAGCACAACTTCTTGCAGTCTGTTTGTTATGCATCATTTAAACCAGCTGTGTTTCCCATTATTAATATGGCTAGGGAGATACATAGAAACAGAGTTCTTACATGGAAATGAAGTGATTCTGGTAGCAAGTCAGTTTTTTTTTTTTTTTTAATCCTCAGTCTTCTGACTGCAAACTGCCACAAATTTCTCTCACGTGCCAAAATTTTCATCTCAGAGTGGCGAATTGCCTTTGAACACTGTGCATCTCCTTTGATTTAACTAAAGCACTTAATTGTGTTGATAACAAAATATTGCTCCAGAAGTTGCACCACTATGGAATATGGGGAGTAGCTCACAATCAGTTCACCACCTACTTTAACAACAGACAGCAGAAGATCTCTTTATTCACAGTGTTGAGAATGGCTGTGATGTGAGGCCTGAGTGGGGCACAGTCAAATGGGGGAAAGGTGGGGGGGGGGGGGGGGGGGGGGGGGGAGGGGGGGGGGGTGCCCCAGGGATCTGTGCTGGGGCCACTCCTGTTCCTTATTTATATAAATGATATGCCCTCTAGTATTAAAGATAATTCTGAAATATTTCTGTTTACTGATGGCATTAGCTTGGTAATAAAGTGTGTGCAACATTGGCTCTGTTTCACATAGCGCAATTCATGACATTTTGGGGTAATACTGTGAACTAATGTTTCTAGTGTCCGCCAGCTTAGCTGGGTGGTAACGTCCTTGCCTCCCATGCACTGGGCCCGGGTTTGATTCCTGGTCGGACTACACATTTTCTCTGCTCAGGGACTGGGTGTTATGTTGTCCTCATCATAATTTCATCCTCGTCATTGGCCGCAAATTGCCCAATGTGGTGCCGACTGAAATAAGACTTGCACTTGGCGGCCGAACCCGAATGGGACATCCCGGCCAACAACGTCACACAATCATTTCATTTCAACGTTTCTAGTTAATTGTTAATACCTAGAGCACAGGGCAAGTGAATCCAGGGAGCAATCTCATATTTGTCATTGTAATCAATGAAATCCGTTAGTGAATATGAATTTGTGACAACATTTCATTTATGGAAGCGCAAATATTGATTGCTTTTAGACCGTCAGTGATAAGAAATCGCACGTAATTTTGTAGATGGTCTAATTTTTTATGCTTATCAATACCTTCATTTTTCTTATTTTATTCTCATTCCGCATTCTGTGTTCATTAGGTTGTTGATTCCACTGAACTTGTCATGTAATTCTTTCTCACTTTCATTGAGGATAACAATGTCATTAGTAATCTTACCACTGTTATCCTTTTGCTCTGAATTTAAATGCTTCTCTTGAACTTTTCTTTTTCATTTCCATCACTGTTTCTTAATACACAGAAGAACCAAAGAAACTGGTACATCAGCCTAATATCATGAAGGACCCCCCGCAAGCATGCAGCCATGCCTCTATACAATGTGGCACGGACTTGACTAATGTCTGAAGTAGTGCTAGAGGGAACTGACACCATGAATCCTGCAGGGCTGTCCATAAATCCTTAAGAGGAGGTGAAGATCTCTTTTGAACAGCACATTGCAAGGCATTCCAGATGTGCTCAATAATGTTCATGTCTGAGGAGTCTAGTAGCCAGTGGAAGTGTTTAAACTCAGAAGAGTGTTCCTGGAGCCATTCTGTAGCAATTCTGGATGTGGGAGTGTTGCATTGTTCTGCTGGAATTGTCCAAGTTGGAATGCACAGTGGATGCGAATGGATGTAGGTGATCCGACAGGATGCTTACGTACGTGCTACCTGCCTGACTCTTATCGAGACGTATCAGGGGTCTCTTAACCCTCCAACTGCACACGTTCCACACCATAACAGAACCTCCACCAGCTTTAACAGTCCCCCGCTGACATGCAAGTTCTATGTATTCATGGGGTCGTCTACATACCAGTACATATCCATCCACTCGACACAATTTGAATTGGGACTCATCTGACCTGGCAACATGTTTCCTTTCAACAACAGTCCTATGTCAGTGTTGACGGGCCCAGGCAAGGCGTAAAGCTTTGTGTCATGTAATCATCAAGGGTACATGAGTGGGTCTTATAAAAGCCCATGTCGATGATTCTACGTGGTTCGCACGCTACCACTTTTTGATGGCCCACCACCGAGATCGGCAGCAATTTGCGGAAGGCTTGAACTCCGATATTGCAGTGTTATTCTGATGACAATGCACTGCGGTGAGCACAGCCGTTACGAAACACATCATATAAAATCGCAATTGCCATGAGTCATGCATGGATAGCAATATGGTAAGCCAACTGCTCAGGTAAGTGGGAAATCCGGACTCGAGTCCCGGTCTAGCACAAAGTTTCATTGTCGTCATTCTATTCTACAGCTGATTTGTGAATTCATCTCATTTGTTGAACTTCAGTCACACTGAATGATTCTCTTCAGTCATTGGCCCCATTCTCGCAGGATCCTTCTCAGACTGCAGCGACTTATGAGATTTGACGTTTTACCGCATTCCTGATATTCACAGTACACTTGTGAAATGGCCATATGGAAAAATCCTCACTTCATCGCTATCTCGGAGATGCTATGTCCCATCGCTTGTGCACTAACTATAACAACACGTTCAAACTCAGTTAAATCTAGATAGCCTGCCACTTTAGCAGCAGTAACTGATCGAGCAACTGTGTCAGACACTTGTCTTATATGAACTTTGTCGACTGCAGTGGCATATTCTGCCAGTTTACATATATCTGTAATTAAATACGCATGCCGATACTAGTTTCTTTGGCGTTGCAGTACACAAAGGTTGAATGGTAGAGCAGAAAGGCTGCAGCCCTGCCTTACGCCCTTTTTAATTTGGGCACTTCGCTCTTCATTTGTCGTTGTTGTTCCCCATTGGTTCTTGTATAAAATTGTATATTAACACACCTCACTGTAAAGTGTATTTTTCTGAGAATTTCATTGAATTTGCAAAACTTTGCACTGAACTGCTTTCACATGTTGTGACCCCTTATAAACCCAATATTTCTTCTCATAATGTAATCCAGCTTGTATCTTCCTGGCTCTCTTGGATCTTGGGATGTTCACCACATCATTTTTAAAAAAGTGCATTAGCTATTACTGGCTAAATGGCAATGCAGAACTCAATGAATGTTTCTCCTCTCTCAAAAGCCTGTCTGCATTATCTCTTAACTTTGCCTACTAATCCTTCCCCAAAATGGTGTTTACTGTTGCTGTCCACTTAAAAATAAATAAATATAATGCAAGACACTTCTATGGTGATGATGACGACAAGGATGGAATAGTCCTCATCAAGTGGTAAACCAATGAGCAAGACAATGCCTAGGTAACAGGTCAATACACTAGAACTGAATGAAAATCTGACAATGTATATTGTGTACAGGGTACCACGAAACATTCTGGTTAGCTAAGCAGATTGTCTTGCCCTGATACTACAGACTCTTCTCAGAGATATATATACATTTTATATATTGGTTTGAAATTAAAAGCTAAGAAGATTCATCCGAACTCTGAAATTTTGTAACTGTTCTGGTGACCAATGAAACCATTTTTTTCATTTTGATACGAGACAAGCAGCCAAAGAGAAGATCAATTTTCACGTGTAAAAGCAAAGAGATTTATTGAACTACTTCATTTAATTAACTGAAAATGATTAAGCAATTAAGACTATGTAGACTGCTGCACAGGTATACTGTGTAACATGAACTCCCAGAGCACTGGAGTCAGTGTGTGAGCTGA
The DNA here is from genome assembly GCF_023897955.1 of Schistocerca gregaria. Lineage (NCBI taxonomy): Eukaryota > Metazoa > Arthropoda > Insecta > Orthoptera > Acrididae > Schistocerca > Schistocerca gregaria. The sequence goes on from NC_064923.1 coordinate 774,353,547, forward strand.
CTCAACAAGGACACATTATGTGGGAGACACGACTTTTCCATTTCTGTGATACTGCTTGTTCTCATGATCTCGCTGCTTCGAATTACTTCATATGCACCTATTTCAAAAGAGGAGGGGCTTTCTTTCACATGCTTGCTAACATCAAGAACTTAAAACCACAAATTTGAGCATTTGATGAAACTGAGCACCTACGTTCAGAAAGAGTATTAGACAGGTTCATTAAGTCCTGCAGTAATGCCTTTGGACTGGTCAGTGAATGTCTGCCGGATTCTCAAATAAATAAATAAATAAATACATTTAAAAATAAAAAAAATTACTGTATCAACATGTCTCCAATGTTGTCCAGCAAACTGCCAGTTTCATTGAAGTCTGTTGTGTGTTTACAATTGATTACATTATGGAATATAGTCGACTTAAGTCGGGTGATGCTGAGGGAATCAGATTAGGAAATTAGACACTTAAAGTAGTAAGGAGTATTGCTATTTGGGGAGCAAAATAACTGATGATGGTCGAAGTAGAGAGGATATAAAATGTAGACTGGCAATGGCAAGAAAACGTTTCTGAAGAAGAGAAATTTGTTAACATCGAGTATAGATTTAAGTGTCAGAAAGTTGTTTCTGAAAGTATTTGTATTGAGTGTAGCCATGTATGGAAGTGAAACATGGACGATAAATAGTTTAGACAAGAAGAGAATAGAAGCTTTCAAAATGTGGTGCTACAGAAGAATGCTGAAGATTAGATGGGTAGATCACATAACTAATGAGGAGTTATTGAATAGAATTGGGGAGACGGGGGGTTTGTGGCACAACTTGACAAGAAGAAGGGACCAGTTGGTAGGGCATGATCTGAGGCATCAAGGGATCACAAATTTAGCATTGGAGGGCAGTGTGGAGGGTAAAAATCATAGAGGGAGACCAAGAGATGAATACACTAAGCAGATTCAGAAGGACGTAGGTTGCAGTAAGTTCTGGGAGATGAAGATGCTTGCACAGGATAGAGTAGCATGCAGAGCTGCATCAAACCAGTCTCAGGACTGAAGACCACAACAACAACAACAACAACAACAACAACAACAACATATTTAAATCATTTAATACAACAAAAAAGTACATTCAAATAATGAGAAACATTAACAGCAACATGATAGTATTTCCATAGGTATCAGAAAATTGAGTTTGCTTACCAACAGGAACACATATGGCTGATGCTGAATACTCCTGTCCAAGTGATTTCACTTTTCCCATTACCACCGCCATAACATCATTAGGAGAAATTGAGCCACATGACAGTATCTCTGCTTCAATGATTTTTCGCCATATTGCTTCGATGAGATACGCATCAAGGTGACCCGCACAATGCACAATTGCCAGCTTGCAATCCCACAACCCAAAAGGCTCAGCATAGTCTTCATACAACTGCACATGAAATTAGTGAAATAGCATGTTATTAAGTCATCATCATGTTATTCAGTATTTTTATCTAGTCATGACAAATATATGACATTTTATGGCTGCAGTTCACAAGGTACCTATAATCTACTCTAAAGTTATTTTGTTATCCAGCATGAAGGAAAATAACCTGGAGAGGCCAGAGGTAGGTTGGGGACACCAAATAAAGCAAATTTTTCCAGATAGCCATAGACTGGAAATGTACTGCTATGGAGTTACATCCATAGATCAACAGCCAATCAGCGAGGAATCGGCCAATTAGCAGAAGTGTTTGCATTTAAATTAACTTGCCCCACATAATGCCTGTGATGCTAAAATGGTCAGGTACTAATTAAATAAACTGAATGAGCTGTGTCAGCTCGTACCAAGTGTAGTCTGTAGATCGAATTTCTGGTTTGTTTCCTTCTGGTTGCCACACGGCACTCTTGTGGCGTGTCTTCTGGTTTTAAATGTTTGCAAGGCGAGCGAGTGTGGAACAGACAGTCATCAGGGATGACGAGAAGGAAGTCTCTTGGAGGAGAAGTGTTGTCAAGTGCTGGTGGTCACTGCCTTCACCGATCCTCTCTGAGGGACCCGTTACAACGGGAATGAGGTTTTTTTTTTTTGGGCGCACAACTACAATGGTCATTAGCGCATTGACTAATTTAGGAATGCACCGCGAGGCACAAGGTTAAAACAGCAACTAAAAGGGTCAACACTATAAAAGACGTATTAACAGGCATAGGATTAAAAAACTACAGCATAATCGAACGTCCTTAGACAGATGTGTCAAGTTGATAAAACGAAAAACGCGAGCAGCAGCTCCTGGGTCACCCGCTAAAATGGCATCCAGAGTACATGGCAGGCCAAGATCAAGACGCAGTGTAGTAAAATCCGGACAGGACGTTAAAATGTGGCGGACTGTCAGCAATTGCCCACATGGACAGAACGGCACCGGCGCTGCCGTCAGCAGATGGCGATGGCTGAACCGACAGTGTCCAATTCGTAGCCGGGCCAAAACGACCTCCTCCCGCTGAGAAGGACGTGAGGGCAACGTCCAAGCTGCGGGAAGAGGTTTCAAGGCCCGAAGCTTGTTGTCCGTAAGTGCAGCCCAATCGGCATGCCACAGCGATAAAATGCGCCGACGAATGACCATGCTACAATCTGATGAAGGGACACAACAAGAAGCCGTCTGAGGCTGGAGGACCGCAGCCTTGGCCGCGGCATCTGCAGCTTCGTTCCCAGGGATACCGACATGGCCAGGAACCCACATAAAGCTAACTGGAGACCTGTCGTCCACCAGCTGCTGAAGAGAGCATTGGATCCGGTGCACGAAAGGGTGAAACGAATACGGATCTCACTGAGGCTCTGCATGGCGCTCAGAAAATCGGAGCAGATGACATAAGCAGAATGTCTGTGTGGCAGATGTACAGAACAGCCTGGTAGAGGGCAAAGAGCTCAGCTGTAAAGACCGAACAATGGCCATGTAGCCGGTATTTGAAACTTTGTGCCCCGACAATAAAAGAACACCCGACCCTGTCATTGGTTTTAGAGCCATCTGTATAAATGAAGGTCATATTAATGAACTTCGAACGAAATTCGACAAAACGGGAGTGGTATACCGAACCGGGTGGTAACCTCCTTTGGGAGCGAGCTGAGGTCAAGGTGAACGCGAACCTGAGCCTGGAGCCAAGGTGGTGTGTGGCTCTCGCCCACTCTAAAGGTTGCAGGGAGTGAAAAATCAAGGCGTTGAAGGAGGCGACGAAAGCGAACTCCAGGGGGTATCAGGGCAGAGACATACAACCCGTATTGACCGTCGAGAGAGTCGTCAAAAAAATAACGATACGATGGGTGGTCAGGCATTGACAGTAGCCGACAGGCGTAACGACAAAGCAGTATATCGCACCGGTTGGTGAGTGGCAATTCACCGGCTTCAGCATGAAGACTCTCGACGGGACTAGTATAAAATGCTCCGATCGCAAGACGTAAACCCCGATGTTGTATGGAGTTGAGGCGGCGTAAGATGGATGGCCATGCAGAGGAGTATACAAAGCACCCATAATCCAGCTTGGAGCGGACGATCGACCGATATAGGCGAAGTAGGACGGTTCGATCCGCTCCCCACGACGTGCCACTGAGAACACGGAGGACATTTAGAGAACGGGTACAACGGCAGCCAAATATGACACATGTGGAAACCAGCTAAGTTTCCTGTCAAATGTAAGACCTAAAAATTTTGTTGTCTCCACGAATGGGAGAGCAACGAGACCGAGTTGTAAGGACGGTGGGAGAAACTCTTTTTAGCGCCAGAAGTTAATACAGACCGTCTTCTCGGCAGAAAAACGGAAGCCATTGGTGACACTCCAGGAGTAAAGACGATCAAGAGAATGCTGAAGACAGCGCTCCAGGAAACATGTACGCTGCGCGCTGCAATAGATGGTAAAATCGTCCACAAAAAGGGAGCCTGGTACATCAGCTGGGAGGCAATCCATTATTGGATTGCTCGCTATGGCAAGAGAGCGATGCTCAAAACGGAGCCCTGTGGCACCCCATTCTCCTGGCGAAAGGTGTGACAGGACAGAACCCACACGTACCCAGAACTGTCGATCCATTAAAAAGGAACGAATAAAAAGAGGCAGGCGACCACGAAGGCCCCATGTACGCATGGTGCGGAGAATGCCCGCCTTCCAACAGGTGTCGTAAGCCGGCTTCCGCAAGAAGTTATTCATAATGAAGATCGACAAAGTAACCAGATGGTCAACAGCAGAGTGGCGCCTACGAAATCCACATTGTACACTGGTAAGTAGGTGCCGAGGTTCGAGCAGCCAAACCAAGTGAGAGTTAACCATTTGCTCCATCACCTTACAGAGACAGCTGGTAAGCGAGATGGGTCGATAACTGGAAGGCAAGTGCTTGTCCTTCCCCGGCTTAGGAATCGGTACAACAATAGACTCGCGCCAGCATGCGGGAACATGCCCCTCAATCCACATGCGATTGTAAGTACGAAGAAGGAAACCTTTACCCGCAGGAGAAAGGTTCTTCAGCATCTGAATATGAATAGAATCAGGCCCTGGAGTGGAGGACCGTGACCGGCCAAGTGCATTTTCGAGTTCCCGCATGGTGAATGGGGCATTATAACTTTCACCATTCGAGGAGTGGAAGTTAGGTGGCCGAGCCTCCTCTGCCTGTTTTCGGGGGAGGAAGGCGGGGGGGGTAATGAGTGGAGCTTGAAACCTCTGCGAAAAAGCGGCCGAAGGCATTGGAGACATCCTCAGGGGCCACAAGGACGTCATTCGCGACCGTCAAGCCAGAAACTGGTGAGTGGACCTCAATGCCAGGTAGGCGGCGCAGGCTACCCCAGACAACAGAATGAGGAGTAAAACTGTTGAAGGTGCTTGTGAAAGCAGCCCAGCTGGCTTTCTTGCTTTCTTTAAAAATACGACGACACTGCGCACTTAATCTTTTATAATTGATACAATTCGCCACTGTATGGTGGCGTTTAAAGGTGCGTAAAGCACGTCGACAAGCACGTAAAGCGTCTCTACATGCTGCGGTCCACCAGGGGACTGGTACGCGACGTGGAGAAGAAATAGTGTGAGGGATGGAATATTCAGCAGCAGTGAGAATGACTTCCGTGAGGTGTGCGGCCTGACTATCGCAGCTTGTGAAGGTTTTATCCTGAAAGGTCGCACTGGAAGAGAAGAGCCCCGAGTCAGCTTTGGACATGTTTCAACTAGTTGAGCACGGAGAGGGGGTATGATGCAGGAGATGGATAACACACGGGAAGTGGTCGCTTGAATATGTATCAGAAAGTGCATACCACTCAAACTGACGTGCAAGTTGGGTAGTACATACAGAGAGGTCTAAATGGGAATAGGTGTGAGAGCTGTCTGAAAGAAAAGTAGGGGCGCCAGTATTGGGGTCGACAAGATTGAGCTTGTTGAGAACGTCTGCTAACAGGGAGCCCCTCTGACAGGATGCTGGAGAGCCCCAAAGAGGATGGTGAGCACTGAAGTCTCCAGTTAACAAAAATGGTGCAGGGAGCTGAACAATAATTTGCAGCATGTCTGCCCTGGTAACGGCAGACGACGATTGAGTGTAAACGGTACAAATGGAAAATGTAAAAGTGGGGAGAGTAATGCGAACGGCAACTGCCTGCAGGCCGGTGTGCAATGTGATGGGATCATAGTAGATATCATCCCGGACCAGCAACATAACCCCTCCATGAGCCGGAATACCTGCCACAGGAGTAGGTCAAAACGCACAGAGGTGTAGTGTGCCAAGGCAATTTGATCGCATGGGCGTAGCTTCGTTTCCTGGAGGGCTACGCCGAGCGGACGGTGCAAGCGGAGCAGCAATTTCAAGTCCTCTCGGTTGGAGCGAATGCTGCGAATATTCCAGTGAATAAGTGCCATCGTGAGAAGAAGATGCAAGAAGGGGTCATCTCGAAGGCCGCTGAGGGCTCGGCTAGCAGGAGGCAGATAGTCATCGTCCATTTGTTCTATAGGTTCATCAGCCATCTTGTTAAGATGGCCGGGAGGGGGAGCTTCCTCCGTTGGTGAACGGCCAGATGTTCGGCTACCAGCGGTGCAGCCAGGCGAAATGGATGACGGCCTGGGGTGGCGCAGGAGAAGAAATGCGCCGTGGTGGGGAAGGAGACTGTGCTTCCTATGAGCCTTCTTGGAAGGTCGTTTTGTGGAAGTATTGGTCGATGGCTGAGAGTTCGAGGTACGTAGGAGGTCTGCACGAGATGGTTCCTTCTTGAAGGCCCGTGCATCTGACTTCTGGGTCTTCGTCCTGGCAGAAGCTAATAAAGGTGCTTGTGTCGGAGGGGTGACGGGAGGAAGAGGAGACATCGACCAGGCGATCCTAGCACTGGCCGAACGGACGACAGTAGTGCTGAAGGTCATATCGCATGTCTGCGTCGCCACCTCCCTGGTAGTCCGAGGAGAGGCGAGGACAGTACTGTATTTCCCCGCTGGGAGCAGCGTGGGCTTCCTACTAGCAAATAGCTTGCGAGCAGCCGATGTGGACACTTTCTCTTTGACACGAATCTCTTGGATACAGCGTTCTTCCTTGTAGATGGGACAGCCTCGGGAGGATGTTGCATGGTCACCGTGACAGTTCACACAACAAGGAGACGGAGGTGGACAGTCACCGTCATGGGCATCCCTGCCACAAGTGACATTTAGCCGCATTGGAACAAGACTGGCGAGTGTGATTAAAACGCCGACACTGGTAGCAGCGTGTAGGTGTCGGGACATAGGGGCGAACAGAAATAACCTCGTAGCCTGCTATGATGCGCGATGGCAGCTGAACACTATCAAAGGTCAAGAGAAGTGTCCGGGTCGGTACAAGGTCATTGTTGACCATTTTCATGACCCTATGGTCAGCCGTCACACCCTGCTCAGCGAGCAGACTGAATCTCCTCGTCAGTCAATCCGTCGAGTGATCTAGTATATACCACGCCACGAGACGAATTTAAAGTGCGGTGAGCCTCCACCCGACCCGGACAGGGAATGTGTACAGGAGTGTGGCCCGAAGCAGTTTATGTGCCTGAAAGGCGCTCTCAGTTTCTAGTAACAAGGTACCTTTACGCAACCTGGTACAAGACTTGACCGAACCGGCTATGGCATCTACGCCTTTCTGGATAAGGAAAGGGTTGACAGAGGAAAAATCCTTTCCGTCGTCAGATCGAGAAACTACGAGGAACTGTGGGGCAGGCGGTAGTACTTTTGTCACTGGTGGCTGGTCAAGTTTCCGTTTGTGGGCAGAAGTCGAGAGAGAAGAAGAAGAGAAATCCATTGCGGAGGAGTCCCCCACAATTTCCAGCGTCTCCTGTGCTCCTTCCTTGTGGGGACCCTCTCAGAGGGCGCTCCCGCCTTAGGTGATTGTTCGCACCTCAGGTCACACCTCCCGAGAAACCAATGGAGGGACCAATCGGCACGGTCGGAAGGTGTCAGCTCAGGCAATCACCCATCCCTGGGCCTGGCCCTTACCAGGGGGTACGTGGGTGCCTTACTTGTCTACCCAGAGTGGGGAATTACGCGTTACCCCGTCACTGGCTACGTGTGCGAACGCGTGGGTCGGCCTTCAGGCACGCACAGGGAGGAAGGAAGACGAGGAAAAAGAAAGGAGAGAGGGAAAGAAAGGACAGACTGTCTCAAACGCCGAGGCGGAGACCAGAGAAGGCAAGGAGAAGAAGGCAAGGGAAAGAGTAAGTAAGACAGTGAGATGGAGAAGAACAAATAAAGGAAGGAAGAAACCAGAAGAAGTAAAAAACCAAAATTAACGCAAATATAGGTCGTGGAACCGTCCGTCTCCGGACGCAGGCGCTAACTACCCCCTTGAGGGGGAAGGACTCCTTTTAGTCACCTCTTACGACAGTCAGGAATACCTCGGGCCTATTCTAACCCCCAGAGCCGCAAGCAGTACTGTGAGATCTGGTTTGGTGGAGTTAGTGATCTCTGGTGTTACTGCTCTGCCCTATGTGATTCTTCCCCGAGTTGTGAATTCGTGCTTTCTAGGAAGTTTGGATCTGCTGTTAGTGTGGTCTGTATTGCTTATAGAAACTGTTATATTACTTTTACCTTCTGTGCGAGCAGCTGGGAGATTGACAGTGTTTGCAGGTGCTGCTGGTACTGTCACGAAAATTTATGACTAATGTGTTCTTTTAATTATGTTTTAGATTCTGTGCTGGCCAGATCTATTAGTATGCTGAGTGCGCTGCCAGATAGCTGTGAATTTTTTTGCGTAGGCACCCTTGTGTGTTGTGAGATGAGATTCCTTATCTGGCTCCTAGACCTAACTGGATCTGTGGGACGTCTCTCCCTGGTATGAGACCATTAAATTTCTGAAGGGAAGTTCTAAATTGTTATTCAAAATCAACTTGGACTATGTCTGTAGCTTGATTATATTAATATACTTATTCTTGGTTCTCACCAGTGTTTAAATTGCACTATTCTTGCAATTCTTAGTTTAGTCTGTTAGTCACCATTTGCTGGCTATTTTAACTTATCCAGGATTGCTTGTTCAGACAGCTATTTGCTGGAAGTACTAATTGACTTGTTCGTGTTTCCAGGCACCTTATTACTGCACGACACTTATTTTGAGTGTGTCCTGCTGTTGGCTGATGGTTCAGCTACTGTTTCTGCAAGCTATGCATGTGTGCAATTGGTCCACCCTGACAAGAGGGAGTGCATAAAATTACTGGGGAGCGTTTAGGATTGGCCACTGACATTATTTTGTGTGAAGGTGCTCCGTGAAAAGGTGACTGCTGTTGAAGTCAAGTCTTACCTTCACTAGTTCGCGTGGGCCTAAACATTTTCAGAGTTCATGCATTTCTTTGGCTTTTTACTTGATCCCTTTTGGTACTGTGCCATTTTCGTATCAACTTTTCCCTAATCAGCCACACCATTTTTTGGCCCTTGTATTTGCTCAAATTTGTTGGCTCTCACGAAGGACTGTGTTAAGTATTGGTCTGCAACTTAAAAACATTCTGTTAGGTCTGTACATTTAAATTTGTCTAACCATTTTTACTGAGCTTGTGTTAGTTGTTGTTACATTGGACTTTTAAAAATTTTGCTTCGAATTTGTCATAACTCTTAAGGGACCTTGTCGTATCCTGCCACTAGTGCATGGGAGTGTGAGTGAGAGTGAGAGTGAGCAGAGAGTGTACGCAGAGAGTCGTGTTGCCACACATGTGTACTTCAATCAACCGTCAGCTGCATCAGCAGCTGGCAGGCCACTAAAGGCCACCTATAGACAGTGTGCACACAGCACGGTCTCCGCCGCACCGTCCACTGGTGACTCGCAACTACGGATGTGCAAAGTAGCGCCTACTCACTACGTTCTTTTAGTTTGTACCACTCACATCAGTTGTTCTGTGTATCACTTCTGAATGATTCTTTTGTCTTGTCTGTGGAGTCACCAGAGGCTTATTTCTATTCTTATTCAGAGGTTTACGTATAAAGCAGTAATTGCATTACTTGGATCAGTTTTGTGCATTACTTGGTTACACAACTGGGGACGAGTTGGAATGGCTTTCGCATGTGCAGTGTTTTAAGTGCAGTTTCGTGAGGTTTAGTCATATGGACATCGTGCTACTGGCTCGGATTCAACAACCTAATTCGGCAATGACCACTTTTGTCGGCTTTCATTAACAGACAAGGTACCATTCCACCAGTCTACCCACCCATTTTTCCTCTATATAATGATTCAGCTGAGGACTGGGAGTTAAAAAAAAGACAACATTTTTTGGCTTCTAGTGTGACAGGTCCGAATTTGAACAAAGCCTACTTCCTCTCGTGGATTCCACCCAAGGTGTATCACTTACTGTGTCAGCTTGCCGTCTTACAAGAACTGGCAGCTCTTACTTCTGATCACATGTACAATTTATTGTCCAAGTACCATTGCAAATTAACTCATGTCATGCCACGAGAAACCAAGCCAGTCACACATGGCCTGGGCTGCCAAACTTCATGGACTTAGCCAAAAGTATCAGTTCATCATTGATGCCCATAATACCCCTATACATATGCTATGGTGCGTGAACCAATAATAAGTTTAGCTCCGGACAAGATAGTGTGCCAGAAGGCTTCACTATGTGAATACCCCCACTGGAAGAAGTTTTGCAAATAGCACAATCTTTGGAAGTTTTGTGGTAGCAGGCAACAGAATTGAAGTGTGACAGTGTGCCAGTAGTGTCACAAGATGTGCCATCTATGACGACAGATAGCTTGCATGAGGAAGCGGCAGTGGTGACAGCATTGGTAAGCATGCGGGCCCAGCGGAGAGCAGACCGAAGCAGCCCAAGCAGCTGCGACCGCCACAGTGCCAGCATTCTCTGTTTTTGTCTTGTCCTCTTTGTCTCCATGTGTCATTTGCCGAAGATTGCTCAGGATATGGACATGGGCATTAACTGTGTGACTCCAAATCTTGTGAATTTTTCCAAGTAGTTTATCGAGTTAAATGTTTCTTGTCAAATGCTCCAGCTACAGGTCGACATAAGTGCTGCAGTGATGTCATTGAATTTTCAACGTATGACACCGGCCATGCAGGAGCTGGTCAGTTATGACAAACAGAACACTGCACTGTTGGGACCATTTATGGCACCTACCTCTTACAAGTCAGTGGTTCGTTCCATTACATTTTTGGTGGTTGCTGATGCCAACGTTGAAAACTTGTTTGGGATGAATGCATTACAGGCATTTGGATTTTCTAACACCAATGCAGTTGTGTCCGATCAGGCACAGTATGTAAGAGAGAATTGGAAACATGAGTTTTCGGACTTATTTTCGGAAGGTATAGGGTGTGCTACTAATTTTTCTACTCATATATTTCTTTGAAATCCACAGCTTGGGGTCATTTTTGTCTTGCACGTCCTATTCCTGTTGCCTGGAAAGATCAAGTGAAATCAGAATTGGATGGCTTCAATCTCTAGTGGTGGTGCAACCTGTTACGGCTGGAGGAACCGCCAGCAAAAATATTGGGCGGAAGGTGGGGGGTGGTGGCAGTACTTCTGTAAAATTGATTTTTCTGAAGCGTATCTGCAGGTCCTGTGGATGAAGAGTCTCGCCAAGTTCTGGTTTTGAATATTTCTTTTCGTCTCTATCAATATTCGTGTCATCATTTTAGTGTGACTAGGTCTCCTGCTATCTTCCAATGATTATGCCTGTCCTGGGTTGATATAGTTGTCACTGGCTCTTCCAAGGCCAACGACTTGAAAAATTCGTGCACCTTGTTTTCTGCCTTACAGTCCGCCAGCTTATGGTGAAAGCTTGCGAGATCTCCATTTTTCAACCTTCTATTGTTTATTTGGGATTCAAGATCTTGCAGAATGGGGTTTTTCTGCTGCCAAACTATATCTCAACTGTTACGTCTATGCCTCGCCCCCTCATCCATGAACGCGTTTCAGGCCTTTCTAGGGAAGATAGCGTGCTGCCATGAATTCCTGCCAGGTGCTGTCACATTGGCCCACCCATTGTATTCCTTGTTATGCAAGAATGTACCTTTTTGCCGGCATCTAGATTGTGAATGTGCTTTTCAAATGTTGAAATCCAAACTAATGTCATCCCCTTGTTTAGCTACATTCTCCTTGGACGATCATACAGCTTTGGCAACTGCCCTCACAGTACAGCCTTAGCGGAGTCCCCAGTGCATCGGTATGCCAACGACTGATTGATCTGTCGCTTTCACCTCAATCTCTCACCGTGGCCCAGCAGTCTTACTCTCAGATGGAAAAAAGATGCTCTTGCCAGAGTCTACACTCTTCACAAATTTAGTGTTTTATTTTTTTTATGGCTCCAAGTTCATTTTCCTACTGACCATAAATCCTCGGTTTTCTTGTTTAAATGTTACACTTCCTCCCCTGACAAGGTAGCATACCACTGACAACGCTGGGCGCTATTTTTGTCTTGCTACAATTAGGAAATCCATTATGAAACTATGTATAAACATGAAAATGTCGATGCTTTGTCCTATGTTCCTATAGGTTGTGATCATGACTTTGACATGTTTTTTGGCCAGGGATTGATGGTGAAATTGTCCGTTTCATTGAGGCTTGTAAGCAGTGTGCTCAACAACAGGCAGCTTCCAGGACACCCTTGTCCTGCTACTCCTTTCTATACCAGCCATGTGAACACATTGATGTAGATTTTGTGCGTCCCTTCTTCAATTCCTGCTGGCTCTCAGTTGTGGATATATTTTCCCAGTTTCCTTACATTCTCTGTTGTGTGTGTGTGTGTGTTTTTTATGTCGACTGTGTTCACAATTCATATGCTTTTGAGGTTCCCCCCCCCCCCTCCCTCCTATTGTGGGGTTGGCTTGTACATTAGTTTCCAACAATGGAGCCCAATTAGTTTCTCATACCTTAGCTCCCGTCACAGCATTTGCTTCGTTGTGGCTCCGCCATTCAACTGTCAGTCAATTGCGGAGGCTGAATGACTAGAGCATATGTTCATGAAAAAGTTTGTTGTGGATTCTGTGACAGATGACGTCCTTTTATGATGTATGGCTGGTGTAGCACTTTGATCAGTTTTGCCCCTGCACACTGCCGGAAGCTAATGGTTCATGGGTGTGGCCTCCGTCGCTGCTCACTATCTCACACCCATTGTTCCCTGCTGTGGAGGCGCCCCCATCCCATTAGTTGTCTCCTCCGCGTGTGGTGCCCTTGGGTTCCAGCTTCCTTATGCTCTGGTCGGGCCTGTCTCCACCTGCCCTCTTACCTTCACCACCTCAAGCATCATTTCCAGTCGGTCCAGCTCCGTCTCCTCTACACCGAGACCTGTCCTGCTGATAACAACACGGAGATGGCAATGGCACCCTCCTGCCTGGCGCTGTTGTCGGGTGTCACGCGGGGTCCCCCACCCTCGGTCACACCCTCATCTCCACGCTTACCGGCACTATGCTCCAATGCCTGTCTAGCACATTGCCCCACCCCAACGCCAGCACCAGCTCCTGCCACTCCAGATCTGATGAATGTTTCACACATTGGACCACTGGCATCTCATCCATCCCTCTTCACATGAGCAATACGTGTGCTGTATCTTGCTATGAATGAATATTAGTGTGAGTGTGCCGAATGTAGTGTCGCCGTGCGTGCGTACTTAGATCAATTTCCAACTGTATACGTGTGGGCCAGCCACTAGAGGCCACCTGTAGGAAGCGTGCACATGGCACAGTCTCCTCCACGCCATATCTGGCTTTATTTGATCAGTTTCATGTATTACTTAGTTACTGTAGACCATGTTAAATTTCGGTCTGTAATTTAAAATGAGCCTGTTAACTTGGACATTCGAATTTGTTTAAATATTTTACCGGTTACTAAATTTGTGCTAGTAGTTGTTTGTTACATTTGACCTTCAAAAACTTTCCTTGAAATTTGTCAGGTTTCTTAGAGGCCTGTGTTAAATCTTTGGTCTGTAACTTAAAACTATTGTGTTTTACTACTGTTACCCTTAAACAATTTTGGCTTAACAGCCGAAGCCAGATGAACTTCAAATTCCTATCCATGGCTTGTTACATTACACTCAAACTTTTTGTCATGCATACTGTGTAAAGGTGACAAATAAATCAACTACTGGTATGCTAAGAGTACTGTAATTTTATTGCACTATTAAGATAATAAGTTGCACTGCAGAAACAACACTGCAGTAAAATAGTCCCCATAAGACAGTATATGGTGTAATGTTGTTAATAATAAAATCTTAAGGCTACATGTTTTCATTTTTGCGAATGTATAGAAAGCACGAAATAACTTTTGTTCAAACAAGTACAGCAGCAGCTTAGTAAGACATAACTGCACTGCTAGACACACTCAAATATACTTGCTTATTGGACAAACTTTTACATGCTCACTGCCCTTGTGTCTGTTGGCTGTCATTCTATGACCGTAGCTCCACATTGCTGCCTTCCCAACATATGTCACATGGAAAATTAGCTGAAAATAAATAAGGAACAAAGATTGCAACCTAATGCCCTACAACACTACTATAAGAGGGTACTGACATTGTTTCTAAGGCCTGTGAACAAGACACTGGAGGAGGAGGAGGACAGGGTATAGGGAGGGGGGGGGGGGCGGCAGTTCATATACTGGGTGGGGGGAACTAAATTAGTTACAAATTACGGCATACACACACTTTAGTCAACATGTAAATGTCTAAATTTTTGGATTTAGATTATGACATGTTCAATATGCCTGCCATCACTGGCAATGATGTGGCACAGAAAAATAACGAAATACTGCACGACCAGCTGAAGTGTTGAAGCATCGATGCTGTCAATGACTTCCTGAATGGCTGTTTTCAGCTCAGCAATTGTTTTGGGGTTATTGCTGTACACCATGTCTTTAATATAGCCCCACAGAAAGGAGTCTCATGTATTCAGATCCGGAGAATATGGTAGCCAAACATGGTCCCCAAAGTGCTCCTCCAGGACATCAAACACTCTCCTGCTTCAATGGGGTTGAGCTCTGTCTTGCATGAACCACATTTTGTTGAGATCAGGGTCACTTTGGATAATGGGATAAAATCATCTTCCAAGACCTTCATGTACCATTTGGTAGTCACCATGCCATGAAGGAATATCACACTGATTATTCCGTGACTGGATGTTGCATACCGCACAGTCACCTGTTGAGGGGAAAGATACTTCTCAATCGTGAAACGCGGACTCTCAGCCCCCAAATGCATCAATTTTGTTTGATGACGAACTCATCCAAATGAAAGCGAGCTTTGTCGCTAAACTATATTCACATACTAATTTCATTTGTGCCCCATTGCGGTCGACCGTGCAGTTTAAATGTCGCAACGGAAACCGTTCAGAAGTTGTGATGATTTTATTTCATTAAGTTCAATAACTGTTACCCTATTTCATTAATGAAATTCAATGCTTTAACTAAGGCAGATAGAGAATCAGTATTAAATAAAGATAGAGACAGAAAATTGATGACACCATACTTACTATTTAAAGAGCGGAATTTACTTTTTATATTTGCAATTCACTTGTCAGGTAACAGTACATACTCAGTAAAAATGTGACAAGCTTCTCACACAAGCAGAGGATGTTTTGTTGGAACAGGTGTATGAGAATTTTGTCATCAGTACCCCAAAATCGGACTGCTGATCTTGTTAGTGGCCAATGTATCACAACTACACAACAAGGAAGGTTCACCATTCCTCCTTTCAATGTTTTTCCTCTCAATGATGCTAACACTGAACAGGAAAGTGGCAACTAACAATGGTGGGAACTGTGTTAAGGTATGTTATAACAGTTCCTCACTTTCCTGGGTTGGTTACTCTTGTTACATGGCATAATCTTAAATTCACTCAATGGGTTTGCAGTAGCTAAATGGAGGCCTGGGGGTTGCCTGATGTACTTCTTAAGCAGAGTACACATTCTGCAGGAATGTGCAGATTAGAACATTGTTCTATCATTTACGCCTCATCTATTCCAACACCTTTATAACAGCTATCAGTTCAGCATTAAATGGAGAAAATTAATCCTGAAGGCAAAGACAATGCGAGGAGGAATGCAGGTATCATCTGTATATATTCTGATTGAGAACTTGATAAAATGAAGACCAAAGCCCTAGGTTTCACACAGATTATTTTCTTAAATTCCTTTTAAAACTGTTCCTTAGTATCACGAGAGGCTTAACCTCCTGCAATCTGAGACATTTAAACCATACTCGTTTGGCTTTCATTAGTATACATCTGAAGATTGCCATAAGTCTCTATGCCAAAATGCCATAGCAGAAATTGACATTAGCAGTAGCAGTTCTGAAATTTCAGAGAACATTATTCAACCCTGTTGTAAGCCAGTCATTACCCCTACACAAATTTCTAAAATTGGCTGAGCTGATCTTAATACTTAAGAGTGGAAGCATTGATGATTTGATGGATTTTGTTGATCATACTAATTCTTAGCCACTGCTATGATATACAACACCCTGGTGTAAAGCATAGTTTACCTTGTGGAGTATTTATTATCAAGATATTTTAGCATCCCCCCCCCCCCCCCCCCCCACACACACACAGTCAGTCTTTACCTTGCGCATGTAACAGTAATTTTTAAGATAAAAAATTGTTCTCCCCACAGTAAAGGTGTACTGCTTCACAAATGCATTGCCATGATAATCAGAATGATTAAAAGGGAAACAGATAAAAATATTTATAAGCCATTGCTATAAACCTGGAAGTCAGAAATTTTTCTTCCAAAGTATGTTATGTCCTCAGATACCCATTAGATAAAACATAGCTGAAAATACACAATTTCTACAACAAAGAGAAAAAAAAAGGATAATAAATCGGGGTGAGGTTTAATTAAAAGGGCAAGAAAATGGTGCCTAAAATGGACTGTTACATCCTTACTACCCTGGAATTAATTGTGCACAATACAGCATTTTAATGAAGTATGTTTCTTATTAGAAGACATGAAATTGGACAACTGTAGAGGTAAGTATAGAGAAACTCTGATAGTTAAAGAATATCACTGTTGAAAGATGATATGTGGGACTGATGCTTTCTGCGATTTATATGTTTATTACATTTCTTTACTAATAATTGTGATGTGTGTGAGTGATTGGTTGATTTGGCAAGATTACATACATAGTTTCTACTATCAATGGGTCGAACATACAAATTTACTTACACTCAAATGTAAGAATTCAAATGATTATTCTATAAAGTCACAACACACAAATTACTTTGAAAGATACGTATAAAACTAATAATTAAAGCTTTAATTGGTAATGATCAAAAGAGTCACTGAAAATTTTATATGCAAAAAATAAACAAACAAATAAATAAATAAATAAAAAATAAAAATATTAACACACACACCAAAAAAAGTTTGGGATCACCCCTTTTTCCCAAAGCTCCTGAAGGTAGACGTTGACTGTGGATATTGTATCACAGACGCAGTCCTTGTGACTGTTCAGAAATGTCACTAAACCTGCCCAAAGATGTAAATAACCATGCATGAGCAGTGCCTATTAGACAGAGGGGGTCTGACAGCCAATCAGCTCCAGTCATTCCACCAGGAAGGAGGAACACGGCTCGCGTTGTCTGTAGTTCAACCACGCCTAGACGGTCAATACCGCGGTTCGATCACATCCACTTTGTTACTTCGTGCCACGAAGGGCTCTCAACAAGGAAGTGTCCAGGCATCTCAAAATGAATCAAAATGATGATGTTCGGACATGGAGGAGATAGAGAGACAAGAATTGTCAATGACATGCCTTGATCATGCCACCCATGTGCTACTACTGCAGTGGACAAGCGCTACCTACAGATTATGGCTTGGAGGAACCCTCATAGCAACGCCACCATGTTTAATAACGCTTTTCGTGCAGCCACAGGATGTCGTGTTATGACTCAGACTGTGCGCAATAGGCTGTATGATGCGCAACTTCACTCCCAACGTCCATGGCGGGGTCCATCTTTACAACCACGGCATAATGCAGTGTGGTGCAGATGGGTCCAACAACATGCCGAATGGTCCGCTCAGGAATAAGTGTCGCATATGCCTTCAACCAGATGTTCGTCGGAGGTGTGTTTGGAGGCAACCCGGTTAGGCTGAACGCCTTAGAGACACTGTCCAGCGAGTGCAGCAAGTTGGAGGTTCCCTGCTGTTTTGGGGTGGCGTGATGCAGGGTCAACATACGCTGCTGGTGGCCATGGAAGGTGCCATAATGGCTGTATGATACGTGAATGTCAATCTTCGACTGATAGTACAACCATATCGGCAGCTTATTGGCGAGACGACAATTCCCACCCACATCGTGCACATCTTGTGAATGACTTCCTTCTTGGTAATGACATCGCTCAACTAGAGTGGCCCGCATGTTCTCCAGATATGAACCCTATCGATCATGCCTGGGATAGATTGAAAAGGACTGTTTATGGACGACGTGACCCACCAACCACTCTGATGGATCTACCCCAAATCGCCATTGAGGAGTGGGACAATCTGGACCAGCAGTGCCTTGATGAACTTGTGGATAGAATGCCATGATGAATACAGGCATGCATCAATGCAAGAGCACGTACTACTGGGTATTAGAGGTACCGGTGTGTAGATCAATCGGGACCACCACCTCTGAAGGTCTTGCTGTACGGTGGTACAACATGCAATGTGTGGTTTTCATGAGCAGTAAAAAGTGTGGAAATGCTGTTTATGTTGATCTCTATTCAAATTTTGTGTACAGGTTCCTTAACTCTCGGAACTGAGGTGACACAAAACGTTTTGATACATGTATATATAGCATCTTTCATTGACTTTTTCATGAACATATTTAAACCAGACTTGCTTCTTACCTCTGTGCAGCCTATAAGAGAGCTATTTAGCTTTTCAACTGCTTCTTCCGTTCTTGCTGAACGGGGCATGGATGAAATTCTGTCCAAAATCTGTAAGAAATAAAATTTAACAATGTTATGCAGTAATTTTGTAATTGTGAAAAGACTGATCTAAAGTTATTAACAACTGATAAATCAGTGTGAAACTATGAAAGAAGGGTGCTATATTCAAGGAAATGTAAAAGCCACTGGAGTCCTTGGTTGTCAGGAACTACATACTACGTATATGCTTTAACGAAACACTGAAAACTATCACACCATTATGGAGACCTGGAAATGGTCTGAAATATTAGAAATACAAATTAGAATCTGATGCCTAAGAAGCACATCTATTGTTACTAAGGGCACAATAGCAACTTCTCGACACTGCAGGAGCTCTTTGCAGTGCCCACAATGAAAGGGATGAGGTGAGATCTGCAGTTCAACTTTGTTTTACTGTAGACCACTACTCAAGATACAAACTATATACTAAAATATGTGACTGTATTTAAGATGTTCAACTGACGAAAGCTAATATATTACATTACATAGTGTACATTCATGAGTGGAAAAAAGTACCTTTGACAGTTATTGTACTGCTAGTCATTAAACTGCAACAACAAATGTCAAACTGAGATGCTTGGATATGCAAATAATCAGCATTTCAACACAACTGCAGAAAGTACACACATAGTAGCAAGGAAAGATTATGCAATAGCTTTCTTAATCAGAATGTTGGTTACTTGTCAGAAAATCGCTTAGTGCCTCACGCACAGGGTCCTAAAAAATTTGCACTTTGTGATGAATTCATGTATAGCTGCAAATTCTGTCTCAAAATGCCAGAATGTAAATTACCTAGTATGTGCTATTTCATAGCAAATTCTGTACAGATGAACCCTTTTATCACAAAATGAGAGCCAATTTAATGATAATTATCACACGACAGGCTAAAATGATAAATTATTTTTCTCTCCCTCTGCGATAATTACAAAATGTGTGAGCATTATAGTTGTGGACTCAATGAGATATGGAAGTTTGGGTCAGTCCTGGAGGTGCTCACGGATAGCCAAGGTGGTTAAGGTGACCACTTGGGGAAATCAAGGTTCGGGTTCTGACCCAGCAGAAATTTTCAAACTGTCACAAACAGCTAACTTCAATCCAGTTTCACAAAATGTAAATCTATTTCATAATGTATTATCAGAGGTAATTGAAACATCTTTATTTTTTGCTTGTAAATATCAAAATTGTACTAAAGTTTCTGTTTACTCTTACTGCACATCATCTGGTGAAGTCTAATTTGGAAAGACAATGTAAGAACATGTTCGGAGGAGGAGGGGGGGGGGGGGGGGTGTAAGGTGCATGATCGGAACAAGAGATCAGTGTGTTCAATGATATGGTGCCACACCAACTGTGAGCAGCTAAATGGTTTGCGTGAGATACACCCTGTATAGTGCAACATAGGAGTCAGCCATTGGACATAGCATTAAGAAATGTATACATTTGTCTTGCTATCTGAAGTTCAAAGGTTTATCTTTTTGTGGACATTTAGATCTGTCTGTGATAGATGGCTGAGTTTTTAAACTGGGGATGTGCTAAATATTGGTAGAAGTCAGGTCTTAGCTACCTCACAACACTGCGTACCTCAGCAAGCAATTCTGCAACAGCCATTACCAAATGCTTGGTGCTGCGTATTGCTTGTTATTTTTTTTTTCTTAATCTGAAATGAGAGGAGACACTAATCTGGCCCATCACAGAGTTCAATTACGAGCCTCACAACACCAGAAGCGATAACTGATCCTTAGTACCTTTTAATAACATGGCCCGTGACTTGAGTTCTGTTTCTGGAGAAAACACACAACAGGTGTGTTGAGTGGCTGTCCTGCAAAGATCTTCCAATTACCGAAATGGGTGGGGAAAAAAATATAATGTGGAGAAACACCTTGAAGAGGGGTCAGAAAAATCTGCCACTTTTCAACAGGAACAGTTATCTGTTTAAAGCTTAAAGAGAGCCAAAAGAAGGAAACATGCGAACAACATTGCAAATGAACTACTTTTTTATATAGTCAGATCCAAAGCTTTGTCTTCAGGCACCATGAGAACTTTTTCAATATATACATTAATTAATTTAAAATAAATAAGGAAATAAATGTTAATTTTGCCTAAAAAACAGATTTACATTTTCAGGTCCCTACTCATTTAAGGACAAGTAGTAGCTACCAGCAAATGTCAGAATTAGACAGTGGGAAAATTATGGCCTTTTGAGAATGTGGTTCATAGTTCCATAATATTGCAACTCAGTTTGGTCAGCAACTCATTACTATCATACAAGTATGGAATATCCATTGACTCAAGATGGCCATATTCTGTACTATGCAGGCTCTCAATGGCCCCACACGATTAGTGCCTGGGAGGACAGACAGATTTTGGCCGTACAGGATCCTAAAACCATGTCTTGTGCCTCGAGACAGGAAATAGGCTTGTTTGTAGCACAAGTAACGAGCCAGACAGTGCAATGACATTAGGTTTCCACTGCACTACGACCATTCTTGTGTCCAACAACAATAAATTACAAGAGTAGCAATGTAGAATTTTTAGCTGAGTCCCAGTTCTGTGTACAGCACCATTACGGCAGTATCGATCTGTGGCAGTTTCAAGGACAGCAAGTATCATCAAATTGCACTCTTCGTTGTGTAGGCTCCGTACCTACCACAATGGGTACACAACATTATTGCCTCTGGTATGTGTAGCTGGTAATTTGGATAGCAGCTGTTATAATTCTGATGTGCGAGACTGCCTACTGCCTTGGCCAGCATTTTTTCCAGATGTCTCAGTCACACTGGTAATGTGTTGCCGAGATACTGGCATGCCACGACTCACCAGTTATTATGAGTGGTCAACTCTGGTGGAAGCAGCATCGATGACATATCTACGTTTGACATCCAAACGTTCGCAACTGGGCATAGTGATACCAAGGATGTGTTTAATGAGAAGTTTTTGTGTAGATTAAATTTCTTATTCCTAAAGAATGTACTTTCAATTACATATTATTGTTTTTCAAATTTTTCCATCTTTATTAGCTGGGAAGATGCCTCTTGTCAAAGGAGGGTGTGCACATCAGGGGGAACTGGTCCAGGGATGCTGCATGATTAAGATGAGTTTTGGTAGGGACTGCAGTAAGTACTGCAAACTGCAGAAAAGCAATGAGAAATACATTACAAAAGTATCAGAGAAAAATCTGATAATCAGAATCACCAACTGTCACTAACATTGTTAAACTTCATAGTAAAGAGAATAACTGCCATTCAATCAATTTTTGCATTATAAGAGAAATTTGAGGAATGGCCACACTAGAGAGAACACACAGTGACGAGCCTAATACTACAGCTTTTAGTTTCAAATGCAATTATGATGCACACTGGTAGTGTACAATTAGTCTGAAAAAGCTATTACTCTCCAATTTAGCAGTTTTCTAATGAATTGGGCAATTGAGACAAATTTGTTTTTGGGAGACTGTAACATAATGGAATGTCTACCTATAGCACTGACCAACATATTTTATATGCTATGGAAGTCACAAATTTCTGTTTCTTCTAGATTATTTTGGACAACATGGTTGGGGAGATGAAGCAGCGATTAGTATGATTAATCAGTTATTAAAAAACAGTCTTAATCGCATTCAATATTATTATACCGCCAATCGGTTTCAACCCAACATAGGGGTCATCTTCTGGGCGTTAACACCACTGGTCGACTGCTGGTGGTGTCACTCCTGTCTACATAATGGCAGGGAACTACGCATAGTTTCCCAATCTTCTAGATTAGACCAAAATTAGGTTATTTGCAACTGAAGGATATTTCAATTATGACTCCTATGACTGTCCCGATTGTTTTTGAAGTAAAATAAATGTCCACAGAGAGACTGAAATGTAGCTGCATGGATTATCTTCACTCGCTATAACACTGCTCCTAAAATAAACACTACTTTCCTCTCTTCAGATTTATTTCCTATACTCATTGCTTATGCCATGTATATGTGACATCTCAAATTCTTTACCCCACTATTTTCTGAACACAATTATTCCGTGTATTATTGAAATAATGATGATAGCAGGATAAATGTGTCAAGTGATGGTAAAAAAGAGAAAAGAGACGACTGTGCACAACTTTTTGAGCGCTCTTTGTATGCGCAAAAACATTTTATTTCAGGAAGTTTCTGAGGCATTAAAGTGGGTGAGGGTAGGGAGGGAGGAAGGAAGGGGGGCACGGAAGGGGATGAGAAGGACCACCGGCGGGGGGATCTCATGTATGAAGATACTTTAGTTCTGATCATTATACTGATAATGGTTTTGGTATAACTTAGGGCAAAAGAACAAAAATGTGTGACTACCAATATCGGAAAAATATATTAAAAACAAAGATTCCAAGACCTACCAAGTGGGAAAGCACCGGTAGATAGGCACAATGAATAAAACACACACACAGAATTTGAGCTTTCGCAACAGGCGGCTGCTTCGTCAGGAAAGAGAGAAGGAAAAGGAAAGATGAAAGGATGTGGGTTTTATGGGAGAGGGTAAGGAGTCATTCCAATCCCGGGAGCGGAAAGACTTACCTTAGGGGGAAAGGATAGGTATATACTCGCACACGCACATATATGTCCATCCATACATACACAGACACAAGCAGACATCTTTCCGCTCCCGGAATTGGAATGACTGCTTACCCTCTCCCTTAAAACCCACATCCTTTCATCTTTCCTTTTCCTTCCCTCTTTCCTGACGAAGCAGCTGCCGGTTGCGAAAGTTCAAATTCTGTGTGTGTGTTTTATTCATTGTGCCTATCTACCGGCGCTTTCCCGCTTGGTAAGTCTTGGAATCTTTGGTTTTAATATATCTGACTACCAATATCAATAGATTCCCAAAGCAAGGAGAGAAATGAGTTTAAGATTGTGCAATCTTATGTCCCAATGTTTCTCAAACAATGAGAAAGATAATTCTCCAAGTGGTATACTGGCTCAAACAATTTGTTCCAGACATTAACAAATATGATGATAACAATTTATGTCAATGAATGGGGACTGACTCTTTATTCTGGAAGAAAAAAACTACCATTTCTTCTCTAATGTCAAAGTATAAGGAAAGTGACATTGCCACCACCACTATGCAGGTGACTGAAACAATCGTCCATTTTGAATGGCTGTAAAATACTTTTATTATTTTAAAAAATGATGAAAGTCACTGTCTTGGTTTAATAGAAACTGATGTATTGAAGGCATACTAAATTACCTGTTGTTGTACATGGGCCACATCGATCTTGTCTTCAAGTTCCTGAAGCACAATTCCTAGATGAGGTGCACAACCCACTTTATCACTACGCATGCACATAACTGCTCGAGCTAAGTAAGCTATCCGCTGATTAAGATTCAGAGAAGACCTATAAAATTAAAAATTTGGAACTTTATGAGCAGGTCACAGAGAATGTTCATTGTCTTTTACAGATAAGTGGTTTTCGCTGATTAAGAATGCTTTATGTCATCAAGAGCAAGAACAACAAATAAAAAATATAAAATTTGTAATAATTAATTACCCAGGAGTTGTTGCCATTTTAAGCAAAATTTGTGCAGCTTCAGCGTGATTTTCATTCTTCTCATAGAACTTCCAAAGTAGGTCATTGATATAATTACTATCACTGTTGCGCTCTGCAGAATGCTTCAAGTATCTCTCAAAGCTAGGTTCAGAGATTGTCACTAACTGCTCTAGAAGCTGTTTTCCTAACATCCAGTCGTATATGGCTACATGCAGGAGTTCATCCTTTGTTGACAGTGCCTGCTGTATTATCTTCTTCATCTGCACATGGAAAAAAATTTAAATTATACACACTGTTGTGAAAAATATTTCAATTGGAAGTTGCATGACGGAAATTCCTGGACTTACCTACAAACATTATTACCAGACAACAAGAGCTAAACTATTTCACTTTGGTGCCATAGAAAATTACTTAAAATTCACCTGTTTTTCAGCTTCAGCAGGTGAGGCTTGGTTCCCATCTTTTGGTACTCCTGCACCAGGTTTCAATGGTATCCTTGGTGCATACGGATTCAATAGAGACTGATTATACAGATGACCCAGTACTGAAGTAATTTCTTTGTAACATTCCATCCTGTTATAACATACACAATAGTATAAATTATGTTATTTTACATGAGGCTATTGCACAATTAAAGCACCAATACTCATGCTTTCACCTAAAAATAAGAGGACAAGGGCAATTAAATTTTCACATCATGTCACAAATAAGGTCTTAAGAGAAAGGGAAAAAAATCAGATTGGGAAAGTGTAGAGAAGGAAAAAGGACTGTGCTCTATCAAAGGAAAGGAACAATTCTGCACTGTCTTACTTTGGAAGTTTGAGCACCTTACCAAATGTTAGTCCAGTGTCTTACCATTTCTCCATCCTGACCAATACAAGTAAAAAGTAATAAACTCTACCTATTATGAGAAAATACAATGAGATCTGCATTTTCTTTCCAGAATCTTTTTCTGTGCTTATTGGATAACAGGAACTTAACCTGTACATTTAAAAACAAGGAAAAATATTATGTTACAAAAAATGGTTGAAATGGCTCTGAGCACTATGGGACTTAACTTCTGAGGTCATCAGTCCCCTAGAACTTAGAACTACTTAAACCTAACTAACCTAAGGACATCACACACATCCATGCCCGAGGCAGGATTCAAACCTGTGATCGTAGAATATTTTTGTGATACAGGTCAGATTGTTTATAAATTGTATCAAGAGGAAGGGAAATGAGACCAACATTTCAAAGTCTTCCAGAACATTAAGTATTCGACCTTTCTACGCAGTGTGTAGACAGTTCAGTTATTGCTAACTTGCTGCAGCTGGTGTTATTGTCAATCAAATACACTGTCAAGGCTTATCTGGAATTGGCTAGGTCTTTGTGTTCTTTAAATCTTGTATGAAAATTCCTATCTGTCTGGCCAATATTTTCCTTGTACTGAGGTGTACCTATTCTCTTCCATACTAATGTAGTGATGGCTCCACCTCCTTCCTGTTTAAACAGTTCAACAATCACATACCTGATTCATAATGCACATGTGTTATGAGTCATTTGCACCCTTAATGCTCGTGGCATGCAAGTATTTACTATTACATAGTTTTCCTGTTAGTGTTCCCAGTCTTGTGGCATGGGGGGAATAGTTTATATGGAGTACGTAATTAACACCACTAAATGTGTTTTCTCTTCCTGTCTTCATTACACCTTCCATGTTTTATGATCTGGTGACTTTTGGTGTCTGATCCTGTTATCACTTTCTTGGATTTTTCTAGGTCAATGTTTCACTCTTGACATGGAACACTAGGGTGAAGATGACGTCAGATGGCTACGTGATTTCATTTGTAATGCCCTGTTCTCTTGAGGATCCCCTCCCATTGCCTTTTGAACTGCCAGTGGATTATTTACAACAAGCTTCATGAGCAAGTAAATGTGCTGTGAAGCACTTGTACAACTCCTTAAACAAATGTTTACAAGATGATAGGGGATGGATGCCACATACTATTCTTACAGCACATGGTTTCTTCTAAGCCTAGGTGGTACATTGAGACACTCTGATGAACACTCACCAGTTGACATGCAGATAATGAAATCATACGTCATTCAGAGTAAAAATAATTTGACCGTTAAAATTTTATCAGTAGATGTTTAAGTACTCTTAACCTCCAAACGGATGTGCCTATAATGATAAATAATATTATTTTTCACCAATCAATTGTTGTTTCACAATTCTGTGAGCTCATACCTATTCCTTTTCATTATGCAAGAAATTGACTCAGATTAGAAGCCAACAGCACAGTCGCACAATGAGACTGTAGTCTATGAGATACTAGAAATCGAGTAAGTGGTTGTCTGGGATCTGATGCAACTGCACTGTTTAATGCATTGAGTGATTCATTGCTGTGGAGTAAAACTTGTCCATGGCAACAGAGTGATATAATAAAGTTTATTTTATTATTGTTTAACTAAACAGTGCCTTAGCTCATATTAGCTAAGTTCATTTTATCATTGTTTAGTTGAACTAAGATTTTGATCATTCATATTTATCTTGGTAACAATAAGGACAGATATTCTTTGCATGTGTAGGAAGTGCACCGTGCACCTAGTCATGTTATGAACAACAGCGCGCCTGCTCTACCGTTAACAAAACTCCCAAATTTATTAAACTCCAGGAAATTACTCGCACTCTAGTTCTTGTGACAGAGCTGGCTGAAACTTTACGTATAAAGCTTCGAGATATTTAGCAATTTATGACACGTACATCAGAAAGACATTTTAGATGCCATGCAATGGGTAGTGTTCATTACAGCTGACAAAAATAGTGCCTCTATTTAGACTGAATCTGAGTGTGAAGTGAAGTTATCTGGACACGTATAACAGGTCTAGACGTAATCAAGTTCATTCTAGGATGTTTTTTACTGGCCGCCCAATTCCGCTGCGATAGAGTGTCATTCAAAAAAAATTTACGGTCAGTAGGAAATAATGAGTCAAGCAATATTAGAGGTGACTAACCTACTGTGTACAGACTAGGATGTCTATAAATTCGCTGCACGGGTGTACAGATAAGCGGTCTTTTCAAGTACTTTTAAACATTTTTTCCATAAACTGTACTGACCGGCTAGTTCAACAGCCCACACACAACAGAAATATTTTAGACCTTGTGATTAAAAATAGCCATGACCTTATTGATAGTGTCAGTACAGAGGCAAGGATCATTGATCATGATATTGTAATGATGACAGTTACTAAGCAATAAATTTTGCTGGAAAAGGGGATAGGCACTTGTTAGCATCCCACATAGACAGTGAACCAACATCATCATTTAGTTCCAGTATGATGGACATAGAGGAATTATGGGCAGAATTTAAATGGACTGTAAATCATAGTATGAAGAAGTATGTGCTGAGTAAGTGGAGTACGGGTGGAAAAGACCCACCATGATTTAACAACAACATTCAGAAAACAGTGAGGAAGCAAAGCTTGTTGCATTCTCGTATCAAAATACAATGTGCAAATGATAACTGGGAACAGTTAGCAGAGATTCATGTGACTGTAGAAAGATGAATGTGTAGAACATACAACTACCACCATCATATGTTAAAAGATCTTGCTGAAAACCCAAGCAAATTTTGTGCCAATGTAAAACTGCTAAGCGGGTTGAAGTCTGGCGTGGCAGCAGAAGAGAGCAAAGGAAAGCCATAGTTTTAAATTTTGCATCGAAGAAATCAATCATGCAGTAGAATCACACAAACATGCTGTCATTTGACCATTGTACAGACTTTCATGTGGAGAACTTAGTAACAGGCATCCCTGGCATAGAGAAACAACTGAAAGAGTTGGAAACAAGTAAGTCAGCAGGTCTGGATGCAATTCCAATTTGGATTTACAAAGAGTACGCTATGGTGCTGGGCCCCTTCCTTAGATAGCTTTTATCGTGAATCTCTCACCCTGTGCAAAGCCCCAAGCGACTGGAAACAAATGCAAGTGACTCTAGTATATACGAAGGGTAAAAGAACGAACACTTCTAGCTACAGACCAATATTCTTATCATTGGTTTGCTGCAGAATTCTTGAACAAATTTTCAGTTTGAATATAATAAATTTCCTAGAGATCGAAAAGCTTGTGTCTCCAAATCAGTGCAGTTTTAGAAAGCACCACTTGTGCAGAACTCGGGTTGCCCTTTACTCCCATGATGTCCTGCAAAGTATGGACAAAGGGCAACAGGAAGATTTATTCCTGTATTTTCAAAAAGTGTTTGATATGGTGCCCCACTACAGGCTGTTAACAAAGGTACAAGGATACGGAGTATGTTCCCAGATATGCGAGTGGCTCAGAGACTTGTTAAGTAACAGAATGGAACGAGCACATAAAGATTGCAGTATGGAAGGCAAATAGTCAACTTCGATTATTGGGGGATTTTTAGGAAAATGTAATTCATCTGAAAAAGAGACTATGTATAGGGCTCTAGTGCAACACCCTGCTGAGTACTGCTCCATTGTTTGGAACCACCACAAGGTCGGATTGAAGGGAGTTGTCAAATTAATTCAGAGGTGGGCTGCCAGATATGTTACCGGTAATTTTGATCAACACTTTACTATTATAGAGATGCTTAGTGAACTCAAATGGGCAATCCTTGGAAGGAAGGTGACCCCTTTTTTGGGGAAATTTTTGGAACCAACCTTCAAAGACGACTCTGGAAAGATTTTACTGCTGCCAACGTATATTTTACGTAAGAATGTTTAAGATATGAGAAACTAGGGCTCATATGGAGGCATATAGACAGCCTTGTGAGTGGAACAAGAAAGCAAATAACTAGTAATGGTACATGGTACCATCAGCCACATATGATATGGCGGCTTGTGGAGTTGTAGATGTTGGTCACATGAAATATCAACCATTGCATTTTTGTTAACCAATGCTCATAAAATTTGGTTCAAATGGCTCTGAGCACTACGAGACTTACCATTTGAGGTCATCAGTCCACTAGAACTTAGAACTACTAAAACCTATCTAACCTAATGACATCACACGCATCCATTCCCAAGGCAGGATTTGAACCTGCGACCGTAGCGGTCACGCGGTTCCAGACTGTAGCGCCTACAACCGCACGACCACCCCGACCGGCCTAAAATTTGGTGAGAGAATGTGTAAACCCCATTGTCAGTAGAGCAACTCTTCTGAAATCCGTGTGGTGGTTTACTGACGATATTGCTTTGACATCTTCCTTTGATCTGACCTTGTGGTGGTCCCAAACACTGGAGCAGTACTTAGCAGTGGGTTGCACTAAGGCACTATACATGGCCTCCTTTGCAGATGTACTGGATTTCTAGAATACATCACCTTCTCAAAAATTTTGGGAAATGGTGTCAGTAGTGAAACCAAATTTTATTTACGAGTGTGTCCATGAATTGAAACCAATTCTCTACTGAGATACTATATGCTATGATCAAAGATCAAAGTGTGACCCTAGATTGGTTAAATATTGTCCTGCGAGCGAGCGAGAGAGCGAGAGCGAGAGAGAGAGCGAACTCGCTCAGACTGCAAAATGATATCACTACTTTTGAACAAATTGCGTGATTAAATATTCATTAATTATCAATGGTTATTTTAATAGACAAAAGTACTTATCAGATAACAGATTAATCTGCGAACTTACATTTGGAAAAATGATTACTAGAAAAGGAACTGAGTAAGGGCTGGGGGCGGATGCATTATAAAAAAATTAAACGGAAACACAAGCATTTATCAGACTCTGACAACAGTACCACACAGTATCCTACCGAAATAAGATATACTGGAAAATGCCAAAAACCATTTTCTGTGGGAGCTGGTCTATTCATTTAAGATTCCATGCTGATTACCATTAAAATGAGAGTAATCTCAAGTTTTACATAATGTCCAAGTCTAAGCCTTTAGGCTATCATTAAGGAGATTTTTTCAAAACCTAAAGAAAACCAAATTCAATTAAAATTGTTTAAAAAACATCTATTTTGCAACTCTGTTTGACTATTACCATCTGTTTTGTATGCTTTGTGAGGTTCTCATATATCTAAATATCTTCCAAGGTAGTGATGATTTTTTCCTATATTATTTCTGTAGTATGTTACTTGAAATATCACGAACAAAGCTTCAAAACAGGCAAAGCCAATGCTGCAAAATTTCAAACCACCACTTCATAATTAATTCTCAAGTCAGTGTTCTATACCATTCTTCGAATGTGCCAGCTATCAAAGAACACGACTATATAACAAGTACTAGTTTTAGTTACACCATGAAACTACTGCAAATTATTACACGGGAGAAAATGCACAAACTTCCTCGTATCACGTTTCTATGAATAGTGTTTCTGCACAAATAACTGAAAGTTTTCTCTTTTTCCTTACCTTTCAACATAAGCACGATATCCTTCTTCATCACCTGGGGGTTCACCATTCTTGTAAAAGTATTCTCCAAGTTTTTTTGGATCACCTTTTGCTGCACACACAGCACACAAGTCTAGAATACCCTCATAATACTGAGCTCCCAGGAACCACTGGCATATCAGTGGCAGGTTTACTTGTGGAGCAACCTTCAAACACAGCTACAAAAGTAGACTTGTTAGTACAAGCAAATGGCAACATGCATTACTTGCGTAATGTGGGCAGGAAAGTCACATGTACTAATTTAATGATTATTGGCAATAACAGATGGGGAACAAACAGTACAAAAATCAGAACAATCTTTTAGCCAAGTAACTGGAGCTTATAACAATAAGATTTAATGATGCTATATCATAAAACACATGTTACCTTAACAAACAAAATTTATTTTTCCATCAGAGGTGCTCTGTACACATCAGTAATGAACATTCAAACTAAATAATAATTTTTTGAATCTAATAATATCACTGAACTACAAACAGATGGTTCAAATGGCTCTGAGCACTATGGGACTTAACATCTATGGTCATCAGTCTCCTAGAACTTAGAACTACTTAAACCTAACTAACCTAAGGACATCACACAACACCCAGCCACCATGAGGCAGAGAAAATCCCTGACCCTGCCAGGAATCGAACCCGGGAACCCGGGTGTGGGAAGCGGGAACGCTACCGTACAAACAGATCCCACCCAAAAGTACAAAGAGAAGCTGAAAATACTACTTAAAAACTGCAATTTTCTACTGACCAGTAGTGAAGTTCAGTACTGTTTTACAATGAACTCCCAGGGCCCTAGGTTAAGATCTCAGCCAAAGATTCACAAAATTGGTTGTCCCAAATGTCCAGTTGTAAATGCAATAAACAACCCAGGATCAAAATTACCAGAAACTTATGATATACTGAAGAAAAATTACACCTCTTAAAACAGCTTTTCAATTAACAACAGACTTGAGTTAATCAACTACATTAAAGATCTAACTGTGCCAGACAGAGCAACATTTGCCTCCTTTGACATAGTAAACCTCTACACCAATATCCGCTGGAAAGACACTCTCACAATAATACAAAAGAAACTAATCAAATACAAAAAGCTAAGCAACGCAGAAATTTATGAACTCATGATGTTGCTTGAATTAGTTCTCTCACATATGGTAACCATTTTTCATTAAATGGCAAATTTTACATGCAAAACAATGGTCTGGCAATGGGTAGCAGCCTTGCACGCTTGCTTGCTGACATATTTATAGATAATCTGGAACAAAACTTAGTAACACACCCACAATTTATTGACAAAATTCTGTAACATAAAATATATGTGGATGACACAATAAGACTTTTCAATGATCCAAAAGAAGAACTAAATAACCTAGCAGATGAAATGAATAAAATGCACTTAAATATTAAATTCACAGCTGAACACCAGACCACCGAAGGAATTAACTTCCTTGACCTGACTAATTCCACTCACAATAACAAGCACACCTTCCAAATACACAGAAAACCCACTACCAGTGATGTTACCATTGGCAATACCGCATGCCAACCAAACCAACATAAAACTGCTTTTTTTCAGGTCATCTGTAAATGTATGCTCCTCATCCCTATCAGTGAAGAAGATGCATGTAAAGAAATGAGCATACTTATAGCCCGAAATAATGGTTATAATGCCTCTTTGATAAACATCCTTTTTGAAAAAATCCAAAGTAAGCTCAAGCAAACACCATCACCATTACCATTAGAAACTACGAAAGAAATGCCAAAGTTTGTCTGTCTTCTATTCCTTTTCAAAGTGTCATATAAATTGCAAATCTTTTCAGACCGCACAAGATAAAAATATCCTTCCACATTGACAATAAAGTAAAAAAATAAAATTGTTCACAATTATAAATCCACTAGAGATTGGCAGAAAAATTCTAGCATATAGAAACTCACAGGCTCCTGTTCTTCCTTCTCTATAGGCCAAACAGGGAGAAATTTTGCAACCCACTACAAAGAACATATGGATGCCCTTCGACTCAAAACTTAGGTAGTCCAGTTTTGCATCACGTTTCTTATCATGAACACTCTGTTGATGATATCAATGACAGTCTTTCTGTGCTACACATCGCTGAGAAAGGACTACAGATGGACCTCCTTGAACAATTAGGAATTTTCACCCACAAACTGAAATCACCCCAAAAAGTACTGAATGAACAGACTGAGTCTCTCTCTCTCTCTCTCTCTCTCTCTCTCTCTCTCTCTCTCTCTCACACACACACACACACACACACACACACACACACACCACAAGCGAACACACTATACACGCACAACTGCTAGTTCCAGCATCTCACGCTCTATTTGCAAGGAGCCATTAAAATAACAGCTTTTGTAAATATCAGAAATAATAGTATAACAATAATTACACTTCCAAAGTATGTTACATTTAATGTATCCACTTTATACATTTATTACTTTATAGCTAATAAGCCTGTTTATATCACGAAAGACTTTCATTTTGCATTTAAATCATTTTTCTACAGTGTTCTTAATTTTGTTGCTTGCCGGGAGTAATTCTATGTTGTCCTAGTGTTGTCATCATGTACATCAATGCAAGAGCCAGTCCTGAGGAAACTCTACTACCTGGTGAGCAAGATGTATGAAATAGGCGAAATACCCTCAGACTTCAAGAAGAATATAATAATTCCAATCCCAAAGAAAGCAGGTGTTGACAGATGTGAAAATTACCGAACTATCAGTTTAATAAGCCACAGCTGCAAAATACTAACGCGCATTCTTTACAGACGAATGGAAAAACTAGTAGAAGCCGACCTTGGGGGAAGATCAGTTTGGATTCCGTAGAAATACTGGAACACGTGAGGTAATACTGACCTTACGACTTATCTTAGAAGAAAGATTAAGGAAAGGCCCTACATTTCTAGCATTTGTAGACTTGGAGAAAGCTTTTGACAAT
This sequence comes from Schistocerca gregaria, assembly GCF_023897955.1. Classification (NCBI taxonomy): domain Eukaryota; kingdom Metazoa; phylum Arthropoda; class Insecta; order Orthoptera; family Acrididae; genus Schistocerca; species Schistocerca gregaria. Next base: position 774,386,748 of record NC_064923.1, read on the forward strand.
GTTGATTGGAATACTCTCTTTCAAATGCTAAATTTGGCTGGGGTAAAATACAGGGAGCGAAAGGCTATTTACAATTTGTACAGAAACCAGATGGCAGTTATGAGTCGAGGGACATGAAAAGGAAGCAGTTGTTGGGAAGGGAGTAAGACAGGGTTGTAGCCTCTCCCCGATGTTATTCAATCTGTATATTGAGCAAGCAGTAAAGGAAACAAAAGAAAAATTCGAAGTAGGTATTAAAATCCATGAAGAAGAAATTAAACTTTGGGGTTCGCTGATGACACTGTAATTCTGTCAGAGACAGCAAAGGACTTGGAAGAGCAGTTGAATGGAATGGATAGTGCCTTGAAAGGAGGGTATAAGATGAACATCAACAAAAGCAAAATGAGGATAATGGAATGTAGTCGAATTAAGTCGGGTGATGCTGAGGGAATTAGATTAGGAATTGAGACACATAAGTGGTAAAGGAGTTTTGCTATTTGGGGAGCAAAATAACTGATGATGGTTGGAGTAGAGAGGATATAAAATGTAGACTGGCAATGGCAAGGAAAGAGTTTCTGAAGAACAGAAATTTGTTAACAGCGAGTATAGATTTAAGTGTCCGGAAGACATTCCTGGAAGTATTTGTATGGAATGTAGCCATGTATGGAAGTGAAACATGGACGATATATAGTTTGGACAAGAAGAGAATAGAAGCTTTCGAAATGTGGTGCTACAGAAGAATGCTGAAGATTAGGTGGGTAGATCACGTAACTGATGAGGAAGTATTGAATAGGATTGGGGAGAAGAGAAGTTTGTGGCACAACTTGACCAGAAGAAGGGATCGAATGGTAGGACATGTTCTGAGGCATCAAGGGATCACCAATTTAGTATTGGAGGGCAGCGTGGAGGGTAAAAATCATAGAGGGAGACCAAGAAATGAATGCACTAAGCAGATTCAGAAGGATGTAGGTTGCAGTAGGTACTGGGAGATGAAGAAGCTTGCACAAGAGAGAGTAGCATGGAGAGCTGCATCACACCAGTCTCAGGACTGAAGACCACAACAACAACAACAACAACAACAACAACAACAACAACAACATACTCATCTGACCAGAAATCCTTGTCTTTCCACTTCACTTACCTGACCCTTACTATATCTAGATTGAGCCTTTTCATTTCCCTTATCAGATTTTCTAGTTTCCCTACCACTGTTTAAGCTTCTGACATTCCATACCCCGACTCACAGAAAGTTATTCTTTTTTTTTGATTATTCAGTCTTTTTCTCATCGTAACCTCCCCCTTGGCAGTCCCCTCCCACACATCCGAATGGTGGACTATTCTGGAATCTTTTGCTAATAGAGAAATCTTCATGACACTTCTTCAATTACAGGCCACGTGTCCTGTGGATACACGTTATGTGTCTTTAATCTAGTTGGTTCCATTGCCTTCTGCATCCTCATGCCACTGATCATTGCTGATTCTTCTGCCTTTAGCGGCAGTTTCCCATTCCTAGGACTAGAGAGTGCCATGGACCTCTGTCCGATCCTCCGCCCTCTTTGACAAGGCCCTTGGCAGAATAAGGGTGAATTCTTATGCTGGAAGTTTTCGGCCGACAATGCTGATTAATATTCAAAATTTAAGCAGTGGCAGGATTCGAACCTGGGACGAAAACATTTTGAACGTGAATTAAAGATGCAGACCTCTGGTGCTAAACCTATAAAAACTAGCAACTGATGGATATTTATAGGCTCTACAACTTTCTAGTTAAACTTTTTTTATCATAGATACAGTTTTTTTCACTTATATAAGAAAAACTGCTTGTTGCAACTTTGCGGATTCTTTGGCCATGTCTGCCATTTGGGATTGAGTTCCTAGAAAAAAGGAACTCTATTTACAATTTAATTTCTTATACAATCATTTTTCCGTTTTCAGGCCATAATTTTTGCAATTATTTCTTCTGACTAAAGGACAGTTCTATCATCTGGCATGCCAAGGGAGGAAGGAGACAGGGACATCTTGTCACTTATGCATACACAATGCAAATGTCTGTGGAGAGGACACTGGCGCCATTGCAAAGTGGGTTGCAATGTGTCCATTAAGACCTGATGCATCAGCACCGAGAAAATCCTGTAGGAAGATACAATGCATGATTGCGCATCTTCAGCAACTCAGAAGACTATGGAGACCGACTCACATCTGCAATGAAGAGGCGTATGTTTTCAAGTGTGAGACATAGCACATTTACTTAGCAAGCCATAGCATGAAGTCACTTAAAAGCAGTAAGGTGAGTCTGTGACAGGTGCCACTTTAAACACTGAATAACTCTTGCGATTTTTTTACTCTGCCATGGCAGGTGACGGAACAGACCTATAGAAAAAAGGAATAGCACTACCAGCAAAATGGGTGATCAAATAAGGAGACACTCTGCACAGCCTCATCGATGGAATCTGACAGTGGAGAAGGTAACAGCACAGGCATGCAACTGACAGTTGGCTCTTCGAAGCACCCACCGTGGTACTAAGTCATACAAGCAGTTGCAAGGACATGACAGGGATCATCAGAAAGTGATGACTGTCACAAAGATCATCATGTAATGACAACTGTAGCAAAGCCATGAGATTGGTGGAAGCGATCGTTAGCTAACGGCTGAAAATGTGACATGGGCGGCACTGTGGTGTAGTCGAGACAAAGTGGTACTGGATAGCTGAACAGATACAGGTGCCTTCACCTTAGCCATTCACTCGCAAAAAGTTAGTCATCATGTACAGGTGCAACATGAAACCTTACGTCCCACCACCCTTGGTGTGCTTCTGATGCTTACTCCTCCGTCATGAGTCATCCTCCTGCAAGGCGACCCCCAATTCAATAACTGCGAACTATCACTCCCCAAAGATAGTCTTTGTCTACAACCACTTTTGGGTGCCGATTGCAAAACACCTCTGTTGTTCACCAGTTTGCCCAGTCCTAAAGAAAGAAAATAAAATACAGGTATATAAAGCTATATACTGCCTATTGTACACTGAGGCCCGATAAAATAGTAGTGTGTACGTCCTGTAGATTAGATTAGTACTTGTTCCATAGATCATGAATACGACACTTCGTAATGATGTGGAACGTATCAGGTTAATAAAAGGTGTCTATACAAGATACATTACACTATTTTTTTTTTTTGGGGGGGGGGGGGGGGGAGGGGGGGATGGTGGCTGGGGAAATTATCCACTTACTATATCCAAAAATTCATCTAATGAGTAGAAGGAGTTGCCATTAAGAAATTCTTTTAATTTCCTTTTAAATGTTATATGGCTATCTGTCAGATTTATGATGCTATTAGGTAAGTGACCAAAGACTTTTGTGGCAGCATAATTTACCCCCTTCGGATTGTTAATAACAAATGTCATAAGTGAATATATATATATATATATTTACAAAGTGTCTGCAGGATGATCTTGGATGAGCTCCAGCATTTATTCTGATTACACACTTTTGTCCAATGAACACACTTTTACTTAACGATGAGTTACTCCACAATATGATGCCATACGAAAGCAAAGAATGAAAACAGGCGTGGTAAGCTAATTTCATACACAGAACTTGTTGAATTTATGGAACACCTTTAGCTAACCCTAAGTTACAACTACTTCACTTTTAATGGCAGCATATATTAACAACCAGATGGCCTAGCAATGGGATCATGTATATCTGGTACTATAGCTGACATATGCATAAATCACTCAGGACAAAAATTATTTATCAGCCAAGAACCTTGCCTCAAGAAAATTGAATTTTATAGGAGATACGTAGATGACACACTACTGTTAGTGAAAGGGATATGAAAGACATCACAGACATTCTAAATTACTTCAATAATCTACATGAGAAAATTAAATTTACAGTGGAACAGTAATAAAATAAAAGCATCAACTTTCTGAACCTAAATATTACAAGACACAACAAAACATTCACATTTAGAATTCATAGGAAAAACACAATGACTGACACCACAACTCTTGCTACTTCATCTCGCCCAATTACCCATAAAGATGCAGCATACGGGTCAATGTTACATAGGGCAACTAAAATACCATTGAACCAAGAAAACATGCAACAAGAAATAAACACAGTGAAGATGATTGCAGTTGCCAATGGATACAATGCTTTCATGGTTGACAATCCTAGACCAAGTAACCAGGCACAAACTGCACCACAGAAGAAAAAGAGAAAAACAAATGCATATCTAGTATCCCATACATTGACAATGTATCACAGAAGATTGCAAATATTTTCAAAAATCACAACATAAAAATTGGGTTTTCCACATCTAATAAACTACAGCAAAAACTAGTACACAATATAAACTGTAAGCATAATCCAAACTCAGACTCTGGAATATACAAGGTCACATGCCAGGAGTGCTCCATGTTCTACCTAGGACAGACAGGCCAAAATTTCAATACCAGGTACACAGAGCACATAAAAGCCTACAAACACAACAGACACGATATATCAACCATAGCAACACATGTATAGAATATAGGACACCTATTTGGAAAAATAGTGCAAAATGACAAAGTACTTCACCGGCTAAATAAAGGACATAAAATGGATTTGCTAGAAGAACTGGAGATATATTCACATTACAGAAAATATGAAGATAAAATATTACACAAAAAACTTAAAAGTGTATCAGCAAATTTCTTCAGATGTTTTGATAGCATACTTAAATAAAAATAGTAATACATAGAAATAAGCACAATTGTAAAACAGACTTACGTAAATTATTATCCAAATTGTTAAGGTACATAACCTTTGTACAAAAGCATATTATACTCCGTGGAAGACCTATAATGTCATCTCTGTTGACTACTTTTAAGAACATCTGTGTCACTATTCCGTTTATGTAAAATGTTTGCAATGTTTAAAAGTGTACAACAAGTTGTGTGTGATGTTTAGTGTGTGCGAGACTCTGCACAAATGGACCATAAGGAAACCGTAAGTACAAATTATTCTAAATTTCGCCACTAACTTCACAAAAAGATTGACAAGCAACTAAAAATCGCCTGTTTCTTATACATTGCAGGAAAGTCAACAAAATAAAGCAGAATCTCTCACATCGACATCATCACATAGGAATGACAAACACAAAAAACACACTTGAAAATGGGAATCATTTCCCGAAATGCATTGTGTGAAAAATAAAGAAAATCGTGACTGGTAGCAGACGATTTATTTATAAACACACTTATTGTTTGCACAGTCGCAAGCTTTCAGCACCGTTTATAATGGATCACATCGGATACATACATACATACATTGGTAATCCACTGAGCCTCGATTTAAAAGCAAATTTCATAGTAAATTTCCTCAAGTGAGGATGAGGATCAGAGCACCAACTGAATGTCAATGTATTTAAGTTGTCAACTAGCTCATAGCACAGGTATTCACAGCGATGGGCCTTTGTGCAGGAGCAGGAGCAGGAGCTACACCCTCGACAACTGGACAAGGTCAATTTACATAACTTTCATGACAACAATATCTGCATTAACAATGGTGAACAGAGGAGTGTCAGATTGATGCACTGCAGGTTTGGTACTAGTTGTATAGTAATTTTTTAAAATTTTTGTTGACATCTAAGTGTGTTGGAGTATATGACAAAGTAAGGATGAAGACTGGTAAATTTAAAGTAGACACTGTTTTATCGCTGCAAAATTACCATATGACACACCTATACCGCGGAATGATCTAAGTCGTTGCAACAAGTTGAGACTAAACTAGTTACACCTATAAGTGAACTGTATGACAAGGCTAATAAGGAGGTGAATCTGATTGCCTTAAGCTTCACCCATAATGCTTTTTTTTTTTTTTTTAAATGATAAATGGCTGCAGTACCAGTGTTATAGAATTTACTTCTGATGTGTCAAAGTCCTGCATCATTACAGAAATGGCAGGCTGTGAAAATAACAAATTGTTGCAACAGTTCTAAATGCCCATTTAGTTCAAGAGATTATTGCAAAAAGTGTTACGTAAATAAATATGGCTCGTGCAAAATGGTAAATCTACAATAAGTGATTACACCCTTAAAGATGATGCATTTAAATGTACACATGATCATTGTGGAACAAGACATCATATTCGCACGTTTGTGATGACAAAATTTGTATTAAAAATTTTCACGGTAAGTCTCTACAACATCAAAGGGTTGTCCAGCTATAATTTTTATATTCACAATATAATCTAATAAAAGAAAATAAATAGAGCAAAAGATCATAAATCGAGCAAGTACAATGGCAGGTTTAAATGACAGTTATAATATGAAAACTGTAGAACTTAATCATGAGCTCACAGAAACAATTTATGAATTTTTGCGTTTAAGGTGATGAAAGACAGAGGTGGATAGGTATGACAAGAAGTAAATATAAGAGTAAGAATGGTCTGTCATGCTTTGATAGTGTAAATAAGGTTTTCAGAGGCAAAATTCTAATACTACTTAAATGAAAAGTTTATCATCATTGCAGCTAGAAAGTCAACAATGGAGGGACGCTTGTTGAGAATTACTGGCTGAAACTTGAAAACTAATTTGTCAAAGAACAGACTTAAATAAATGATGTAATTATGACTGGAATAAAAAGGAGATGGGCAAGACATGTAGACAGGTAGGTAGATGGACAAGGATGTTCTTCGCTGGATTCCAAGCCTAAAAAAAAAAAAAATGGATTGATGGGGGTTAAAGGAACCAGACTACAAGGTCATAAACCCCTCGATCCTACATGCATCAATCCAGGAATAGTCATCAGAGAGGAATAACACAGACGACAAATCCTGATGAATAGAGTTGCAACTGGGAAGCAATAAACCCAAGAGAAAGAACCAAATAGGAGAGAGGAAAGGGTGAGAAGGAGTAATGTATGAAAGTTGCTCTGTCCAAAAAGCATCTGGAACCCCCATGTTATGCAATGAGAGATGCACCCTATGCATCTCACTGGTATTACTTCACCTTCTGTTACCATAAGAAAACTAACAATGTGGAGAAATTCATTAAATCTCAGAAAGAGAAAGATGACGAGACATTAAAACACTGAAAAATGTAGAAGAATAAGAAGAATAAATGGACCATGGAGCAAGTACAGCCATGGGGACCTAAGGGTCAGAACAGGCAGCAGTGCACCCTTCCAGTCCCTCAAGTGTTCGATGAAGTCAATGTGCGGTACCTCAGAGTAAGTTGCTATAACTGCCTTCACAAGTAAAACATAAACCAAATCAGCCACTTTGGTGCTGTATGCTAGTACCAAAGGCAGTATGTCAGCAAGTTTAAGATTTCACCGTAAGGCAGCGAACTTAAGGCAGTCCAGCAGAATGCGGGCCACTGTCAAACGGGCACCACACTTACAATGGGATGGATCCTCACATCATACAATGTGGCTGTGTGGCAACCACCAAGTGTGGCCAATGTGAAGCTGACAGAATGGTAGACATGTTGCGAGAAGCACAAACTGAAGACCACATGGTCATAGTACCATTTACTGTCAGCAGTTTGTTCGAAGAAACCAGGGCACGTCATTCCATGTTCCAATTATTAACTGACCAAAGGTCCAGTTCCAGTGCCTCATCTCCAAAGTCAGCATCTTGGAAGCTAACTTGGCCAACCGCTCAGCATGTTCATTCCCTGGGTCCTAATGTGACCAAGGGTCGAGACGAAGACTACCGACTGCCCAGCTTGATGGAGATTAGAAAGTGGATCCTGGATAGCCACAACCAATGGGTGTCGGTAGGAGTACTGGTCAACGGACTGAAGACTACTCAAGGAGTCACTGCTTGGTTTAGTTTATTATGTCATGTTCCGTAGACAATTTTCACGACTATTTTCACGATACGATGTGGAACAAGTCGGATTATTTACACACACACACACACACACACACACACACACACACACACACACACACACACACACAAATAGTACTAATACTAATATTACTGAAATTTTTAGTTCCACACATGCAAATACATGAGGCACCTTTTTTTACCAGTTCTGACCCAGAAACTTGTCCATGGAATAGAAGGAGTTGTCCAAAAGAAATGATTTTAAGCTAGATTTAAAACTTGATCTGCTACCTGCCAGACACTTTATGTTGTTGAACAAACGATCATTGTTCTTCATGAATTGAGATGGGTTATTTATAACAAATTTCATTAGTGAATATGTGTACTCTAATGGTGCAATTAAAATATGTAACTCCTTGAATAGATGCCTACATGACATCCTTGAGTGAAAACCACTAATTGTTCTCACTGCTCTCTTTTGTGCAATCAGTACTTTATGTCTAAGCTGTGAGTTACCCCAGAAAACTATTCAATAAGACATTACTGAGTGTAAATATGCAAAGTACATTAGGAGGCTGACCTGTTTATTACCAAGATTAGCGATTACAAAGAGCAAAAGAAGCTGAACTTAATTGTTTGAGAAGTTGAGTAATATGCTTCTTTCAGTTCGGGTTGTCACCAATGTGAACACCGAAAAATTTGGAGAAATCTACCCTGTTAACTGAGCCCTGTTCATATGCTACATCAGTTATTGGTAGGACTCTACTCAGTGTACACAACTGGATAAGCGAGGTTTTTCAAAACTAAGGGAGAGTCCATTTCCTGAGAACCACTTAATAATTCTTTAAAAGACATCCTTAACAATATCTTCAGTTGCTTTTTCTGGAATGGGATTTGTTATAACATTCATGTCATCTGCTAAAAGTACTAGCTCTGCTTGCTGAACGTTAAGTGAGAGGTCATTCACACGAATAAGGAACAGCAGAGGACCCAAAGTTGAACCCTGTGGGACTCCCTTTGTAATAACTCCCCATTTATTATAGAATTTACCAGCCTCCCAACATTATTTGCATTATTCAGCACAACGTTTTGCTTTCTGTTCGTTAAATATGATTCAAACCAGCTGTGTGTGTATAGCATTCAATTCCTTAAAACCTGAGTTTTTCTAAGAGTGTAACATAATCCACACAGGCAAATGCCTTGCAAAGATCACAAAAAATACCAACTGGCAATAATTTGTTATGACGATAATCCCAAAAATAAGGTCTCCTATTTTTTTCTAAGTACATATATTTGTTTATTTCTACAATGGTTTACATCAGTTTACAGCTTTAACATTTAGCTATTTTTCGACATAATCACCATTTCTGTTGATGCATTTTTGTAGACGTTGTGGCAGTTTTTGCATGCCAATGTCATACCAGCTCGCCGCCATGCAGTTCAGAAAGTTATGGTCACCCGTGACAATTGAGTCCAGAAAGTTGTCCTGTTCAGCTGTGAGGTGGCGAAGAAATGCGTGCGAAGCATCAACTCATTGCCGCATGTGGTTCTCAGTCAGCATGCATGGCTCATATCTTGCGCACACCTTACAGTAGTTCAATGTTTCCATTAAAATTCTGTGAGCAGTGCTTTGGAAAACCTCAGGAACCAATGTGCAGACACCATCCAGGGTGATCCGCTGATCTTCACGCATGCTTTGCTCAAACTTCAACACTGTCCCACAGAAATTGACGGTCTCCCGCTCCTTTGTTCATCGTGAATTTCGGAACGACCAACTGCAAACTCTCTACACCACTTTCGAACACTTGACTTCCGTCAATTGGTGATGGATTTCAAACAGCGCAGTGCCCTTTGCATTCAAAAACCGAATATCTGCATGCAATAGGTGGTAGCATCCAATGGGAGCTCCATTCTCAATGGCTGCAAAGCCGAGACTGAACGCCTCAGCACAGCGTGCGCATGTTTACACACAGCACTCTTCATAACAGTGTGACCAACTGCCACACAATCAGAGTTCTGTAATATATATATATATATATATATATATATATATATATATATATATATATATATATATATATATATATATATGACGATGTAAATAAAACAGAAAGAAACTTCCACATGGGAAAAATATATTAAAAATAAAGATTCCAAGACTTACCAAGCGGGAAAGCGCCGGCAGACAGGCACATGAACAAAACACACAAACACACACACAGAATTACAAGCTTTCGCAACTGGCAGTTGCTTCGTCAGGAAGGAAGGAAGGAGAGGGAAAAATGAAAGGGTGTGGGTTTTAAGGGAGAGGGTAAGGAGTCATTCCAATCCCGGGAGCGGAAAGACTTCCCTTAGGGGAAAAAAAGGACAGGTATACACTCGCACACACACACATATCCATCCGCACATACACAGACACAAGCAGACATGTCTGCTTGTGTCTGTGTATGTGCGGATGGATATGTGTGTGTGTGCGAGTGTATACCTGTCCTTTTTTTCCCCTAAGGGAAGTCTTTCCGCTCCCGGGATTGGAATGACTCCTTACCCTCTCCCTTAAAACCCACACCCTTTCATTTTTCCCTCTCCTTCCTTCCTTCCTGACGAAGCAACTGCCAGTTGCGAAAGCTTGTAATTCTGTGTGTGTGTTTGTGTGTTTTGTTCATGTGCCTGTCTGCCGGCGCTTTCCCGCTTGGTAAGTCTTGGAATCTTTATTTTTAATATATATATATATATATATATATATATATATATATATATATATATATATATATATATATATATAAGATTAAGAAAGGCTCACTGGTCCAAGAATGACTGTGACTGAGGGCCCAATTGATGGCCATCAATTTAGCAGTACACTGGATCCGTTCTCCACGGAGCATAGTTCACTGAACCTTTAGAGCTTTAAGAGTTTTCACATAAACAAATCTGGAGGCATTATTTTTCAGCATGCCTCTATGAAAACAGAAACTGTCAGCATACAAGCAGGGTGACACTATAGATTCTGCATCTGTAGCTAGACCACCAACAGCCTCTAGGAAAATGGGCACACACAGTAAAGAGTCCTGTGGGACCCCATTCTCATGGAAACAGCGTGTACAGTGGGAAGCACCAACATGAACTCTGAAAGTACAGTGAGATAAGTTCCGGACATGGAGACCCCACTCGTCTAGGGTAACGAGGATGTAGTGGTGTCACATGGCCTTTTATAGGTCAAAGAAGGCAGCAATAAGATGCTATCAGAGGACAAAAGCTGTCCAGATAGCAGACTCCAGGCAGACCAAAATGTCAGCAGTAGAATGGGATTGGCAAAAACCACTCTGGGACAGAGCCAACAGAACTGGAGACCCCACAGCTGTTGGCTCACCACATGCTCAAGCAACCTGCAGAGAACATTAGTGACACTAGTTGGGCGATAGCTCTCCATCTCGAGGTGGTGTTACCTGTTTTGAGTACTGGGGCAATCACACTTTCTCACCACTGAAATGGAAACTTGTCATCGCTTCACATTCAGTTGAAATGGGCGAGGATGCGATATTGGCAATCCCATCGCCAAACAAAGAGTCATACGGCACAATGAAATGTGTGAGGGCACCAGTATCCAAGAGACAAAGATTGAGCTCTACAAGCAAGTTTTCGATAACTTTGCCACTGCCAGTGGTCATGGTTCTACCCTACAAAGGGTTATGGGAATCTAGTAGTAGTAGTAGTAGTAGTAGTATGGTATTTTGCCTTATGGCAGGTCTTGTCATGGGTTAAGCCTCTACCACTATTGTCTGTCAATAGCTACTCTTTCCATTTATGAATATTTGTCTCTGTTATATTGTCCAGCATTTGATATCTTCTTTTTCCTCTTGCCCTTTTCCCCTCCACCATTCCTCTATTCCTTCCTTCAATAAACAGTCCCACCTTAAACAATGTCCAATCCAGTTCAGTTTTCTCTTTCTGATAACTTTCAGCAAGTTTCTTTCTTCCTCGACTCTTCTTAATACTTCTTCATTCCTTCGGAATTGAAGTCACCCAGAATTAGGAAGAGTGGGGGAGCTGAGAAGTCAATGCAGACAACATGTTTTGACACAATCCCCTATTAGGAGGGAGATACACATTGTGTACGGTAAAATCCAGCGACATCCTCACATGGACAGCCACGACCTCCAAAGACATATCAAGTGGCACGTATTCGCTGGAGACAGTTCAGAATGTACATGCAAATTCCATCCAGGACGCTTATATAGTCAAGTGATTCTTAAAATAGACCAGCAGACACGGGTGGTAAGGGCCTACATTACTGGGAACCATGTTTCCTACAGGGAAATGCAGAAGTAGAATATACACATGAGACACACCTAAGCTCAGGCAGATGGTGGAAAAGGCTGCTACAATTCCACTGGAGAATCACACTATCAGTATCCTGTGGGAGCATGAAGGATATGGCATCAATATAGACTGGTTCTGAATCAGATTACGTGGGAGGATCTGTGGATGCAGAGGTGGAACACAAGAGAAGGGGTGGGGGTCAGGCGTCATGGGGGCCACTGAAGTCTACTCCTTTGAGGACTTCTGTCCTCCTCCTCCTCTTCTTCCTCAGATAATCTGTCTTCCTTCTCTTCAGGTGATTTTAATGCCTGCAAGAACTAGTTTCAGGGATGGAGGAGGAACACCAAATCCTACGACCAGCAGCCTGTGGCTCCTTCAGTCACTGGCTGGAATCTGGGTGCAGATCAGCAGAAATCTGGAAAGGGGGCATCCCTTCCTGGTGAGAGATACTGGAGGAGGATGATGTTTCTCCAGCTGGTTGCGGGGACTCTACATACCCAACAGATGTGGAGTCAACACACCTGGAGTGAGTGTGTGGAAAGAAGCTGTACGAGGAGGGCCTCCAAACACCAGGGTTACGGGTTTAGACAAACGGGAACAAGTGTCCAAGGTAGAAAGGAAAGAGTGAGTGTATTATACTAAAACATAGATGTGCAATTAATATCCACAATCCCTAGAGATGGGGCTAGTATTACTATGCAAAGACATGTGCCTGGATCTCGTGCATTTGAAGCACTACATTCTGAGGGGTTCATATGGTTTCATATCACATTGACCTTTTCAGCAACGCTTTGCCTTCAACGACTACAATGAAGGCCCCAGTAGCAACCCTTGTCCTTTGGTCCCTGTTGGATACGACAGACAAAAAGCACACCCCATTGATTCAAATTGGCACACAATTCGTCATCTGCCTGTAAAAGAAGATGGCAGTGGGAGGTAATCTGTTATGGTGGGCGGGCCTAGACCAAACTAAGTATTGATGGGAGTATTTCTCTCCATATCTCTTATCCCTATGTTACTCCCATTGTGTAACCAGGCAAGGGAACATTTTGAGACCATCTCTGTCTGCATTGTAAAAATCTTTTCCTTCAAAAAAGATGGCTGGGACATTGGGCCAACAATGGAAGAAAGTTTAATCCGTTTCATATGCAAGTCATCTGCCACAGTTCCACCTGCTCCTAATGGGGGTTTCCCATGGTCACCACTCAGTCTCAGCAACAGCTAGCTGGCCAGTAGTTCATTACTCACAATCCTCACATTGCAGCCACAAGTGACACATACCCCTTGGAGTAAGTCGTGAGCTTGCAGCTCAGGTAACAATAGTATAATACCTGCACAGTCAGGAGAGCTACCACCAAACAGGTACTTGTACTCACAACTTCACAAAAAGTTGTGAGCCCCTGGGGGAATATAAGGAAACTACTCCCCCCCCCCCCCCCCCCCCCCACACACACAAAGATGGATGCTTATTCCTGGAGATCATAGTGCATGTACAAGCCTACAGGATCCTTTATCCAGAACTGGACGTCATATGACTGACGTTCCCCCACAGTAGTTGCCTTTCCTATAGCAAACCAATTGTTCTATGGCAATTACTGTCGCCATTTTTGTACAACAACACACAATAATGAGCAACAGTATAATTACTCAAGTAATGAATCATCTAACAGTTACCTAAACACATTGGCAACTGCCACATTGTTCTGAAAACTCCACTGGCCTGCCTTCACCATGGCAGATCTGGTACATGCTGGAAGAAGATTACAGCAATATGAAATAGTAACTTTCAACCATAGTACTACTATGGCATTTTCACAATTCTGGTTGCTCAGTGTTACATGTAGAAGCTCACTCTGAATGTTGTGAGCTACCAAACAGCCACTGATTTGCTGTGCAGAGGAACCTAACACTGTGTTAATGTGTAATAGACACATAAACACTACTTTTCCTATGGTTTTCATATTGCAAGTAAATTGCCTGAAGCATATTATTTCTCAAAATTGGATTTTAAGATATACTATTTTTATGCAATGAATCCCACAGAACTGACAGAATTATGATTAAATCTAATAACTTAAGTATCAGCCAATTTTATTAGACCACATCTTGACCACTGATAAAGGTGTACTGTGTGAAGACAAATAACTATTTCATAATGGAAAAATGTAATGACCAACAATACCTGCAGTGCTGCATGAAGTTTTGCGTCCTTTTCCTCCTTGTTCTGGATGTTTTTGGCACTAAGCAGCATTTCATATGCCTGAAACAATATAAAATAATAAGAACAATATAAATGTGCAATGTGTGTAATATAGATTCAACTCAAGAATGAAACACTCCAATTACCTAAGGCATAAACAGAGTAACATCCCATTTCAATGTCAATTACTCTGGATGGGAAAGACTCTTACATCATGTACGTGTAGACACTACCAAATGAAAATTACCCACACTGTTGCTCAAAACTGTACTCAGGTTTTACATGTGAAATTGGTTTCAAGCAGTAAGTCAACAGTGTGAACTAAACATTGGGTGGGGAAATTCCTCAACTAAATGTTACAAACAGAGCACTCCGTTACTCCGTTATTCGAGTTTTGATGTTTTGGACTAGTCACAATTCCAAGTAATTCATAGGGTTTGTGACCACAAAGATTTCATGGCCTCTAAACATTTCTGTCTGTAAACTTTTGAGAAAAGTTCAAATTGTTTTCATTATTTACAAAAGACTGAACTTCATTCTATGATGAACAGTATCATCAAAACAAAATGCTATGTCCTACACAATAAATCATTATGTAACTCAAGAACTATTTTTTCTGGAAGGCAAACCAGAACCCAGGATAAACCAACGCCATCCCATTAATTCCTCCATTTTATACACTGACATTAGACAGTAAGCACAATGTCCAATTTATTAAGAGACATTGTCGGTATCCTTGCTGAAATAACAGTCACACTTTTGCCGCCACCAATTCAGAAAAACAAAATTTAAAACACTGAAGGGAGGAGGGGGGGGTAGGACGTAAAACAATTCAAAAACATGTCTATTTTGTAGCTCACATCTTCCTAAACAGTGTGATGTATAAACCATATATATTTAAGAGATTATAAAGCACATTATTTCGTATTAAGTGTACCAAGATGCAGTGCCACACCCCTGTGCACAGCATTCTTCTGTCATACGTACATGTATTTCACCAGGTAGAATTCGAATGTTTATATTTGCACCAGAGACTGTCATACATCAAACAAAGGACTATTGATATTGACTTTCTCTGCTGCTGCTATCAACGTGTATTGTTTTGATCACTGATTTTGTTTGTTCTCTGTTCTGAAAGGCTTGCAATGTGGTGTTGAGAATTTCAAAACAATTTTCATTTGGCTGTGTTGTTTTGTGTTCGTTTGTGGCATATTATCGCACAAGATGCCTAGAATTCGTTGCTTCAACTGTAAACAACATCACCAGGGCAAAGGATACACAGTAAAGGATGCTACAACAAATGTTACTCCAGTGGCTCAAGACTGCAACCTCTCAGAGCCGGCGAACAAACCACCGCCAAGTGCTTCAAGAAGGAACTTGTTTTTGGTGCTAATGAAAATGGAGGCTGTGAATCTGAAGTTTCATGCAATACGTTGTTAACATACTGTAACAGTTAATATTGGACAATGTCATGTGCAAGCATTGCTTTGGTGTGCAGTGTGTTTCTGCAGTGGAAGATGAGTGTGTCAGGAAAGGCCTTTCTACGAACTTATCTGTGATATGCAGCAAATGTAATGTTGGTACATCTTGCATGACATCTAAAATCATAAACAAGAAGGCAGCAAGAACACTTTGTGCAGCGATGAATCTTCCACACCCTCAATTTGATAGTTATTATGGCTTACCGCTTGGGGCTGTAAAAGAAGTTGTGGAATCATCAATGGAAAGTGCCGCAGAAGAATCTATTATCAAAAATGATGGTGACAGGGACATAGTGGTCGCTTTTGGTGGTACTTGACCAAAAAGAGGGCACACTTCATTGAAAGGTGTTGTTACGACAACATCTGTTGACACTGACAAAGTACTAGATGTTGGAAGTTTTGAGCAAATTTTGTCATAGTTGTGTGAAAGGGATTCCAGATCATGAATGTAATATGAACTATAAAGGCTCAAGTGGAGGTATGGAGATACAGGGAGTTGTTAGCTTGTTTACCAGATCTGTTGCGTCCCACGGCCTGCGATATGCGAAGTACCTTGGTGATTGTGATAGTAAAGTGTCCCTTCAAGTTCAAAAATGGGCTCCATATGGATCTGAGACTATTGTGCAGAAGTTAGAATGTGTAAGACATGTAGAGAAAAGACTTGGCATTAGACTTAGAAAGCTGAGACAAGATTTTTCAGGCAAAAAATTATCTGATGGGAACGGAATAAAAGGGAGAGGGCAACTGACGGATGCAGAAATTGACAAGCTACAATATTATGGCGTGGCAATAAGATGTAACACAGGGGACACGAAAAATATGAAGCAAGCAGTTTTGGCCTTATACTTCCACAAAATGTCCACAGACCCAAATGGAAGTGAATCATGTTGTGGCTACCAAAGATCAATTGCTGGTGGTGAAGAGTATCATCATCACAGGAATTCCCTACCAACTGCTGTAATGAAAGCCATCAATCCTATATTCAGGGACTTTGCGCATGGAAACTTATTGAAGAAATGTCTTCATGGTGGTACCCAAAACCCAAATGAAAGTTTTAACTAATGTGTATGGGAAATATTGACAAAAACTATTTTTGTGGTTGAAATTCACTTGCTATCGGTGTTTACGATGCAGTTACATGTTTTAATGATTACGTGCAAAGCAAGAAATACGTTTTAGAGAAAATGGGAATTAAGTCCAGAGTGAACTGCATCAAAGCTTTGTACGCAATCGACAGAGAGCGAGTGATAAAAGCAGATAAATCATTTTTGCAGGTGATAAAATCAAGAAGAGTGCATCACAGTAATGTAAAAAGAAAATGGAAACGAACTTGCTTATGGTGCAGGATAGTTCTTAAAGAATGCTAAATACAGTCATTTTTCGCAAAACACAGAGTCTATACTTAGGTACATGTAACATCCAATTTGAATATCCTATTACTTTCAAATTTGGTACGGTTATTGAACACAAACTCTTCACTGCAAAACTCTAGAATTTTCCAAATCTATTAAAACTGAGGAAAAAATTGAGATAATAAACTATAAAAATTGAGTTTTTCTAAACATGAAGTTTAAAATGTAACAGCTCACTCATTTTTTCATGAATTAAATAAATTCTACAGTGTCTCACACCTATTAGTGTGGTTTGTATGCTGCGCAAAATTCATCGAAGAATCACTCTTTCTTATGAAGAAAATTGTACCTATGATAACAAATGCAGCGAATACTAAGTGAAAACACTGATGAAATTTCACATGTAAAAAAAAAAATTATGAATGTGAACTCCGAAACCTTCCTGGTCATGCTGACAAAGTTTTTTGAATTTATTTGTAGAAGTGTAGACAATGGAAATTAAAATGTCCTGTGGTGCCTCTCCTGCTCCAAGTTGGCCCGTTTGACATCCTACCCCCCTTTAAGCTAGTCAAGCATTTGAGGCTCAATCCTCTGTCCTAAATTCTGCAATTGTGCTTACTAATTAGGTATCTATTGGACTGTTGTAAAAGACAACCTTAGTTACCGCTTTAAAACCAGGACTCACATTTATTCACTTATTGCCAATACTGTTTACCAAACCACAAATGAAACTTTTCATTTACAGTGGAAATCTGTAATTTCCTAGCTGTGGAGTACACTGTCATGCTTTGTAATTTTCAGTACCGAGTTACAGTGCTGGTTAAGTAATTACAGTCTCTTTTGTCTCAGATACATTTCAACACGCAAACTAGAAATCTTTCCATTCTGTTTTAACATATAGCTGCAAGAAAAGAAAAAAAAAAAATCTTTAAGGGCCCCCCCCCCCCAATTATATATCTCTCTCTCTCTCTCTCTCTCTCTCTCTCTCTCTCTCTCTCTCTCTCTCTCTCTCTCTCTCTCACACACACACACACACACACACACACACACACACACACACACACACACACACACACACACACACACACCCCCGTGCGCACGCTCGCTCACTCACACAAAGTGGTACACTGATGGAACTGTTAAGTGCTGCATTACAAACGCCAAACATGAAGATTACCAAATTTATATCACAGGATTTCCATGCCTGTAGCATTATTCTGACTAAAATTTCAACCTTAGGGCTAGCTTATATTCAGTAAATTAAAAAGAATTCCTACACGTGAAGAATGGGGTGAGTAAATTATGACCACTGGATGTGTGTAATCTTACATGAACTGTTCAAGTGGAAATCACAACACATCATGCACACAGGATGTACAAATGCAATTTATCACTGTCCAAAAGGTCAAATCACTGGCATGAGCGATACAAGAGTGTCAGATCAACAGATCACACAGAAAATTGGCTGTAGCGCAATGACTACCGAATGAATGGTGATGAAGTGCTCAGGACGACAATGTAGCAAGAATATTATGCAGGGTTCCTTCCAGAAGGATTGCACTACAAGATAATTGGAGGGTTGTTCAACTGGCAACGATGAGAAAACAAATGAGAACAGCTGAAATCAGGGCAGAGGTAATAGGGTATGCCTTCGCGAACAGATGGGGACAGGTTCCTGGAAGATGGGTAGTGATACTGAGTTGCCACAAGTCATTTACTCCTGACGCGATACCATACCATAGACAAGTGAGACTTTAACTGTGTGGAGCCAGTGTCAACTGGGACACTGAGTGTCATTCCATGGTGTTCAGTGATGAATCTCACTCCTGTTTGCGGCAGTTAGATAAGACGCAAAGCCCACAGATGACCAGGTGAATGGTTACAGGAAGCAACAATTATGTAGACCCATATTTCTGCAACCATACCGTGGAGAGGTATTGGGTATGGCAACAGTACTGATATGGTAACTGTTTAAGAGAATACTCACAAGTACAAGAGCAAGAATTTTGTAATGTGGTCACACACACGTGCCACTTACTGTGGCCAAAGGGCAGTGTATTTGGGTGTGAATAGTATGTGCTATTGCTAGAAAAAGAATCAGTGCTTCAAAGCTTTTGTGAATGCTGTTTTCTGTTGCGTGTTTTCGTGCTCCACACATCGAACCACTGTAGGTTATTACTTAAATATGGAGAAATTCTCACAGTTTGATTACATAAATGGTGATAACTTTCTGGAAAAGTCTTAGCTGTGAAATTCCTAGCAATACTCATCCAGACCAACTTCGGGTTAAATTACCGAGTATTACCCTTCCACAATTTTAATTCCAATAGTCCATTGTTTATAGTTACATAGACCACACAGTATGTCAGTAAATTCATGAATGAGCAGCCCTCTTCATGGGGAAAGTGACATGTACTGGAAAACCACGCAACTGTCAAACAGCGCACCATGAATCTGTTGCCCATTTACTGTCATGCAGTGTGTGGTGATTTATGTCACTTCTGTTTGTGTGACATTATTTACCATTGTCAGTCAGTATATCCAGTGATATGCTTCATTATTCAGAAGTGATGGATAAACATACTACATCACAAGAAAATGTGGACCATACGAACGAGAGGTGTTTGCAGAGTACAGAGCATTTGGTCATCTCTAATTTAATTACAGCTTATATAAGCCTTACCACAACAGAATGCATGAGAAAGGAATGTGAAAATAAAGCACACGGTTTATTGGAATTACCAAGTAAGTGCACTAAGAATTTTGGGAGGAAATTCATCTACATATAAATATTCCACAAGCCACCATACGCTGCACGGCGGAGAGTGAAAATTATGTTGGGGCAGTAGAACCATTCTGCAATCAGCTACAATGCTTGTCCTTCTCAATTGTTTTCCAACAAAATAACATCGCCTTCACTCCAGGGATTCCCATTTGAGTTCCAGAGCATCTCCGTAACAATAGCATGTTGTTAGACGAATCTACCGGTAAGAAATCTAGCAGACCACCTGTGCATAGCTTCAATTTCTTCCTTCATTCTGTCCTAGAGCATACGCCGAAAACTCTAGTAATACTCAAGAATAGGTCGTACTAGCATCCTATAGGCAGTCTCCTTTACAGATGAACCAGTCTGTCCCAAAATTCTGCCAATGAACTGCAGTCTACCATTTTCCTTCCATACCACAATCCTCACATGCTGATTCCATTGCATATCACTTGCAATGTTACTCCAAGATATTTAACAGACATGACTGTCGTAGACTACTAATACTGTATTCAAACATTACAAACTTTTTTTTCCTGCTCATCCGCATTAACTTACATTTTTCTACATTTAGAGCCAGCTGTCAATCATCACATCAACTGAAATTTTGTCTAAGTCAGCTTGTACCACCCTACAGTCACTCAACTTTGATGCTTTCCTGAACACCACAGCATCGTCAGCAAACAACTGCTGATTGCTGCCCACTCTGTCCATCAGATCACTTATATGTATAGAAAATAACAGTTATCTGATCACACTTCCCTGGGACACACTTAGTGATACCCATGTCTCTTATGAACATTTGCCATTGATGACAACATACTGGGTTCTATTCCTTAAGAAGTCTTCGTTTAAATGTTATAGAGAGCTCTGGAAAAATCAGCAATTTTATGGCTGGTAAAAGACTTATGTAACTCAAAAAATTCATTTAGATGTTTTGCATAGGATGTTGCGTGAAATGTGACTTATTTGCTGTGACCAGAAAAATTTGCAGCTTGCATACAACTATAGATGCGAATTCTGCCTTGAAATTCAAACATGCAAAATCACCTCATAGATGATATTTTATAGCAAATTGTATTCAGATGAACTTGTTTTTTCCTTTCCAGATAGTTGAAAACACTATTTTCTGCATAAAAATACCAAAAATGTAACAAATTTTGGTTATTGATATTGCATATCAACTGGTGAAGATAATGTGCATAAAAGTGAGTTTGCAAAATAACAAGTGTACGAATGCAACAAGGTATCAGTGTGCTTGATGCTCTGGTGTCATGACAACTGTGGGTGGTTGAATGGTCTGTACAACAATTTCCACATAATGCAATGTAGTATTCAGCTTTGGGACCTTGCACTTTCAGACCAAAATAATGTGCGTACATTTAATGTAGACACTTAATTTGGTAGTTTTAGGTGACGGGTGTTCTGATCTGTGATTGCGCCAAATACTGCTAGATTCATTAACAACAGTGTCCAAAACTTCCTTGTGCCAGTTTTCCTTAATTTTTTTTTTTTTCACAAGATTATGAACTATCTGTCTGGTCACTGAACTATTTGTTCTGTTTCTGTAGCCTTGGCAACTGTCATGTTATACATCACTTACAGAATGTGAGTCACGTGGCAAGAAAATATTGCTTTGCAGATAAATGTGATGATTAGTGAGAGCAGGTGAGATACTACATAGACATCTCACACAAATGAAAACAACAAATAAATGGGCATGAACAATGTTACAACATAGGAAGTCAAGAGTCAAAACTTCCAAACCAAATGCAACTTCATTAACGTTGGAAACATGTTTTGTCGGAGCACAGGGGAAACTGTTTGTTGCAGCTTATGTGACAAACTGTTATGATTTCATCATTTCTTTGGGAGTGATCACATTCAAATTAACACCTGAATTAGGTGAGAAGGCATATCTCACTCACTCACCAGGTGTACACGTTATGTGTGTCGATTCAAATCATATGACACACGTGCTGTCACTGATGCCGTGTATGACACCAGATGTGTTTTCTGGTGGAGGATTCAGTTGACTGGTCACCGTGTCGCCAAACTTTTGCAGTTCCCATTTGAAAGCCACTTCATTTTGGCTGCTAATAGAGTCGTCGTGCAGAATTTACTTTCATTATAGGTCTCTTCCTTACACCCTGCTGTTGCAGACTGACGTTACACCAGGACAAAGAAATATAAATTTTAATGGAACAAATAGGTACTTCAATGACTACATGGATAGCTCATCATCGTGTGTGTGTGTGTGTGTGTGTGTGTGTGTGTGTGTGTGTGTGTGTAGGGGGACACGATGGAAATTTGAACATGGGCTCATCTGCTATGCAGTCCAACACTGTCATCGCTTAACAAAGACGTCATGGCTCTTCGCCTCTGTTCAATATTGTACTTCTTGAGCTTGGACTGGACTGTTCACTGTTTCTAATTTTCTTTTTCTTTCACAGTTTAGTACCCCTCCTTCCTGTTTTCATGCTTGATCTGTATTCAGTTTTTGACAGGAGCTCTTGACACTAAATCCGAGGGGGTTGCGATAGGGAATTTCCCATGTGAAAATCTGAAGGGCCTAAAGCACACGATTGTGAGACTAACATTTATTTATGCTTCTGAAATCTGTTCATCTTGTCGTGAGTCACCATTATCTGTGCTGTAGGCCCACATTGTATATATGAAAATTCACGAAAAGCTGTATCACTGGCTTCTCTGGTGTTCACTTAAATGTGGAATCAACGCTAGTGTGCTTTAGGCTCTTATGGATCTCAGTGACTCATTTGTATTCTACTCAAATGACCATGGCGGTAGACATTAATACTTGAGTTTAATCATTTCCACAAATGGCACTTTGTGTTTTGAGTAGGTTTATTTACTATGCAGGACTTTGCTATTGTGTGAACTGTAAACATGCACGATGTTGAATATGTTTTAAATACCACCAGAAAATTTAAGTTGTGAGGACAGGTCATGAGTCCTGCTTATGTAATTCAGTTGGTAGAACACTAGCCGCAAAATGCAAATGTCCCAAGTTCGAGTCTCGGTCCTGCACAGCACACAGCTTTAATCTGCCGGGAATTTTCTTATCAGTGCATATTCCGTTGCAGAGTGAAAAATCTCATTCTGGGAACAGAAAAGTAAATTACCAGTGAAAGTTTGCCACAAAGAAACTAATGCCTTCGAGAACAGATCCTTTGATTGAGACAGAAACGAAATCAAAAAAGTGTGACTACAAGCAAACATTTAATAAGGAAGTGTACAGTTAGCGTAAGTAGTTGTGTGGGTACAGCATAAGAATATCTGATTTTGAGCCCGAAAGTAAGTGTGTGAACTAATACATCTGTTAGAGATCTTTCATATTTGCCCGAAAAAATGGGAAAGCACAAAAGTTCATTTCTTGTTCTTTCGTCAGATAAGTTATGCAAATAATAATAATAATAATAATAATAATAATAATAATAATAATAATAATAATAATAATAATATAATAATGTAATAATAATAATAATAATAATAATAATGTTTCTGTTACTATTATTGGTCATGGCTGTAGTTGTATAAACTTGTTGATAAGCGTAACTGTTATACAGCAAATGCTATTAATTTCACACACTCAAATTTTTCTGAATCTAAAAATTTGTGAACACTTAAATTATATTCTTATGTGCTGCCACTGGGAAATTTGCTTTTTAGAAAGAACTTTCTTTATTAGTCTATATTACTGTTATCCACTTACAACATTCCCCATCACTTACAGTACCCTTACGATAGCACATTTTCCAATGTCTGAAATAAATTCTCGAACTCTTTATCTTTAGGATAGCTTTTAGCTCTCTCAGCAATGGATTTGTAATCTCACCTATTTTTGTAAAACAATTGTCCTTCAAGTTTTTATTTATTTCTGAGGAGACTTTTACTTCTCCATGCAAAAAACACAAAAGTAGGCTTTAAAATCTACGGAATAATTGCACTATATTGTGTTGAAAATCCTATCAGAATATATCCATTGGTTTAAAAAGAGATAGAGGACAAATATGCTTTTAGATGAACAAGCAATCTATTCTACATCTGCAACAGATATATGAATACTGACTTATGACTTTGATTCCTATTTTCATTTACTTTACAATGTTGTGTTTTGAAAGGAGGCCATCATTTTCTGAATTCTGTACAAAGCTAAATAATTTATTTAAAAATAAACACCGTATGGACAACAGGATTTAAAGCACGTGTCACACAAGGGCTTGTACAGAACTGTGGATCAGCCTGTAGAAGCGCTCTGTGATGCTGCTGGGTAGACTGAGTGGAAAGTCGCATACTTGCCCACAAGTTAACTGCTACACTATATCACCAAAAGATGGATAACAACAAATCTTTCATAAGAAATAGGATAGATTGAGTACCTCGTAAATGATATACCATGTAACAAAATCTTTAAAGGGGTAATACTGAAGCATGTCGCTAGAAAAATGTGTGATGTGAGTGCCGTGCTGTGGTAGTAACATACACTGTAGCAAACACTTATTCCTGCATTTTATTGTGCAAATCAACATATTTACTGCAGAGGTTAATGCATAACAGAAAGCTGTAGTAGGTACATAAAGCACAATTTCACAGTATAGTGATTTACATCTTTCGCAAATGACATCCCTACAACGGGAAATAGCCACTGAACATCAATACATGACTGACATGATGGAATTATTGTTGTGGTATGTCTGAGTGTGCCTAACCTAACAATTATATTTTATTCACAAATGAGGCTAACAAGGAAAGAGATGAATATAAATCCTACTTCCTATATGACATTGTAAGAGAAAGTTCAGTCTACCACAGAAATCTAAACTGTAAATAAGGAAATCGAGAATGTGGATTGTGTGTCTGCTATTAAAATGTAGTTATGATTCCTCCTGTTAGTTCGATGTTTTCTAAAGTGCAAAAGAGATATTACGATGAGAGGAGGCAACACCACAGGGAAATAATTTTAACTGACTTTCAACAAAATCTTCCCACTAACACCAGAAAAAATTTACAGTAATAAATCTGCATTTTTCTCTTAGATAAATACAGCTGTTTGCTATATCATTAGACCCATGTCCTGGATTTGTCTGTACTACTAGTTGAGCAAAATAAAAGGGACAATTTTATTTTTAAAATGGTTTACTCTTTCTTTCCCCAATTTATAGCCATGCAGTTATCAGCACGTGCATTCTACAACTGACAATTACTAAATGATGGAGAAAAACTTTTCTTCAGAAGACAATTAATTATGCCACACTAAACTGCTTTTATACACACCAACATAATTTGAGTTGTTTCAACCAATATCTGACAGTCACATTGTGAAAGTTCAGTGGCAGGGTCTCTATTTTTGATCTGATCTGATTAGTAGAGCTTTTTCAAAAGAAACAAACCAACTTACAGACAGCAAACGGCAAGAGTGTGAGAACGTTTGGTGTGTAGCATCACTGCTGATGGCCAATATATCAGCACAGTTTCTCTGTTAAATCATGACATGGTACCATATGATCAAGTCAATAAGCACTCCCCCCACCCCCACCACCGGTCACCCTAGTCCCGAACAGGTGGTACCTCACGCACAGATATCACATGATAGTTTGCATATGGCAGTTTTGTGCAAAATTATGTGGTAATAACACACTTTACCACTTCACCCATTGCCCCTTTTCTCACCTCCCATAACTTATGAAAGCCAAACTGTTACTGTAAATCTGACAAATCTTATGCACCTTAAGAATACAAAATCGAGAGCTGGTCTAAATCAAATGCTGCTAAACTGTCAAATTCATCTGTCCCTTTCCCACATTGATGAAGAAGTATCTGTCATTTTCAGATAAGAACAGACACATTCCACAGCATGATTTTCTGTCCTGTGCCCCTTTCCAATTTTTCTGTAGTTTAGTTATAGAATGAACAATGTCAATCTTTCTGACAATATTGTATCCCTTCAACATCTCAAAAATGAGATCGACAGGAAGTGCAAAATGGCTAAGCAGGGATGGCTAGAGGACAAATGTAAGGATGTAGAGGCTTATCTCACTAGGGGTAAGATAGAAACAACCTACAGGAAAATTAAAGAGACCTTGTGATCACAAGGTCATTGTAGCTAGGCTCAATACCATTTCTTCCAAATCCATCAGAAACAAACGCAAAATAATTTTATTTAAAAAAGCGGATAAAGTGCCACTAGAAGCCTTCCTAAAAGACAATTTCCATTCCTTCCGAACTGACTATGCGAATGTAGACGAGATGTGGCTCAAATTCAAAGATATAGTAGCAACAGCAATTGAGATATTCATACCTCATAAATTGGTAAGAGATGGAACGGATCCCCCGTGGTACACAAAAAAGGTCCGAACGCTGTTGCAGAGGCAACGGAAAAAGCATGCGAAGTTCAGAAGAATGCGAAATCCTGAAGATGGGCTAAAATTTACAGACGCGCGAAATTTGGCACGTACTTCGATGCGAGATGCCTTTAATAGGTTCCACAACGAAACATTGTCTCGAAATTTGGTAGAAAATCCGAAGAAATTCTGGTCGTATGTAAAGTACACAAGCGGCAAGACGCAGTCAATACCTTCGCTGCGCAGTGCCGATGGTACTGTTATCGACGACTGTGCCGCTAAAGCGGAGTTATTGAACGCAGTTTTCCGAAATTCCTTCACCAGGGAAGACGAATGGAATATTCCAGAATTTGAAACACGAACATCTGCTAGCATGAGTTTCTTAGAAGTAGATACCTTAGGGGTTGCGAAGCAACTCAAATCGCTTGATACGGGCAAGTCTTCAGGTCCAGATTGTATACCGATTAGGTTCCTTTCAGATTACGCTGATACTATAGCTCCCTACTTAGCACTCATATACAACCGCTCGCTCACCGATAGATCTGTACCTACAGATTGGAAAATTGCGCAGGTCGCACCAGTGTTCAAGAAGGGTAGTAGGAGTAATCCATTTAACTACAGACCTATATCATTGACGTCGGTTTGCAGTAGGGTTTTGGAGCATATACTGTATTCAAACATTATGAATCACCTCGAAGGGAACGATCTATTGACACGTAATCAGCATGGCTTCAGAAAACATCGCTCTTGTGCAACGCAGCTAGCTCTTTATTCGCACGAAGTAATGGCCGCTATCGACAGGGGATCTCAAGTTGATTCCGTATTCCTAGATTTCCGGAAAGCTTTTGACACCGTTCCTCACAAGCGACTTCTAATCAAGCTGCGGAGCTATGGGGTATCGTCTCAGTTGTGCGACTGGATTCGTGATTTCCTGTCAGGAAGGTCGCAGTTCGTAGTGATAGACGGAAAATCATCGAGTAAAACTGAAGTGATATCAGGTGTTCCCCAGGGAAGCGTCCTGGGACCTCTACTGTTCCTGATCTATATAAATGACCTGGGTGACAATCTGAGCAGTTCTCTTAGGTTGTTCGCAGATGATGCTGTAATTTACCGTCTAGTAAGGTCATCCGAAGACCAGTATCAGCTGCAAAGCGATTTAGAAAAGATTGCTGTATGGTGTGTCAGGTGGCAGTTGACGCTAAATAACGAAAAGTGTGAGATGATCCACA
Organism: Schistocerca gregaria; assembly: GCF_023897955.1. Taxonomy (NCBI): domain Eukaryota; kingdom Metazoa; phylum Arthropoda; class Insecta; order Orthoptera; family Acrididae; genus Schistocerca; species Schistocerca gregaria. The sequence goes on from NC_064923.1 coordinate 774,414,250, forward strand.
TGAGTTCGAAAAGAAATCCGTTGGAATTCGATTACTCGATAAATAGTACAATTCTCAAGGCTGTCAATTCAACTAAGTACCTGGGTGTTAAAATTACGAACAACTTCAGTTGGAAGGACCACATAGATAATATTGTCGGGAAGGCGAGCCAAAGGTTGCGTTTCATTGGCAGGACACTTAGAAGATGCAACAAGTCCACTAAAGAGACAGCTTACACTACACTCGTTCGTCCTCTGTTAGAATATTGCTGCGCGGTGTGGGATCCTTACCAGGTGGGATTGACGGAGGACATCGAAAGGGTGCAAAAAAGGGCAGCTCGTTTTGTATTATTGCGTTATAGGGGAGAGAGTGTGGCAGATATGATACACGAGTTGGGATGGAAGTCATTACAGCATAGACGTTTTTCGGCGCGGCGAGAGCTTTTTACGAAATTTCAGTCACCAACTTTCTCTTCCGAATGCGAAAATATTTTGTTGAGCCCAACCTACATAGGTAGGAATGATCATCAAAATAAAATAAGAGAAATCAGAGCTCGAACAGAAAGGTTTAGGTGTTCGTTTTTCCCGCTCGCTGTTCGGGAGTGGAATAGTAGAGAGATGGTATGATTCTGGTTCGATGAACCCTCTGCCAAGCACTTAAATGTGAATTGCAGAGTAGTCATGTAGATGTAGATGTAAATGTGGAGAAAAGATAACCACTTGTATGAATATCAAGAGCTCAGATGGAAACACAGTTCTAAGCAAAGAAGGGAAAGCAGAAAGGTGGAAGGAGTATATAGAGGGTCTATACAAGGGCGGTGTACTTGGGGACAATATTATAGAAATGGAAGAGAATGTAGATGAAGATGAAATGGGAGATACGATACTGCGTGGAGAGTTCGACAGAGCACTGAAAGACCTGGGTCGAAACAAGGCCCCCGGAGTAGACGACATTCCATTGGAACTACTGACGGCCTTGGGAGAGCCAATCATGACAAAACTCTACCAGCTGGTGAGCAAGATGTATGAGACAGGCGAAATACCCTCAGACTTCAAGGAGAATATAATAATTCCAATCTCAAAGAAAGCAGGTGTTGACAGATGTGAAAATTACCGAACAATCAGTTTAATAAGCCATAGCTGCAAAAATACTAACTCAAATTCTTTACAGACGAATGGAAAAACTAGGAGAAGCCGACCTCGGGGAACATCAGTTTGGATTCCGTAGAAATACTGGAACACGTGGGGCAATACTGACCTTATGACTTATCTTAGCAGAAAGATTAAGGAAAGGCAAACCTACGTTTCTAGCATTTGTAGACTTAGAGAATGCTTTTGACAATGTTGACTGTAATACTCTCTTTCAAATTCCAAAGGTGGCAGGGGTGAAATACAGGGAGCGAAAGGCTATTTACAATTTGTACAGAAACCAGATGGCAGTTGTAAGAGTCGAGGGACATGAAAGGGAAGCAGTTGTTGGGAAGGGAGTGAGACAGGGTTGTAGCCTCTCCCTGATGTTATTTAATCTGTATATTGAGCAAGCAGTAAAGGAAACAAAAGAAAAATTCGGAGTAGGTATTAAAATCCATGAAGAAGAAATTAAACTTTGAGGTTCGCTGATGACACTGTAATTCTGTCAGAGACAGCAAAGGACTTGGAAGAGCAGTTGAATGGAATGGATAGCGCCTTGAAAGGAGGGTATAAGATGAACATCAACAAAAGCAAAACGAGGATAATGAAATGTAGTTGAATTAAGTCGGGTGATGCTGAGGGAATTAGATTAGGAAATGACACACTTAAAGTAGTAAAGGAGTTTTGCTATTTGGGGAGCAAAATAATTGATGATGGTCGAAGTAGAGAGGATATAAAATGTAGACTGGCAATGGCAAGGAAAGCGTTTCTGAAGAAGAGAAATTTGTTAACATCGAGTATAGATTTAAGTGTCAGGAGGTCATTTCTGAAAGTATTTGTATGGAGTGTAGCCATGTATGGAAGTGAAACATGGACGATAAATAGTTTGGACAAGAAGAGAATAAAAGCTTTCGAAATGTGGTGCTACAGAAGAATGCTGAAGATTAGATGGGTAGATAACATAACTAATGAGGAGGTACTGAATAGGATTGGGGAGAAGAGGAGCTTGCGGCACAACTTGACCAGAAGAAGGGATCGGTTGGTAGGACATGTGTTGAGACATCAAGGGATCACCAATTTAGTATTGGAGGGCAGCGTGGAGGGTAAAAATCGTAGAGGGAGACCAAGAGATGAATACACTAAGCAGATTCAGAAGGATGTAGGTTGCAGTAGGTACTGGGAGATGAAGGAGCTTGCACAGGATAGAGTAGCATGTAGAGCTGCATCAAACCAGTCTCAGGACTGAAGACAAGAACAACAACAACAACAACAACAACAACAACAACAACGTCTATCAAGGTACCCTAATGTCAGTAAAGAAGAATATGACAAAATACTGAAACACGAAGTGCACTTAGCATTTTATTCTATCCTGGTGTCAACATTCCTCAGGACTAATATTGCCACCTGCACTGAGGTGAGAAAGTCAGGAGATACCTCCTAATATCGTCTTGGTCCTCCTTTTGCCTGGCATAGTGCACAAATTCTATGTGGCAGGGTCGCAAAAAGTCACTAGAAGTCCCCTGCACAAATATTGAGCCATGCTGCCTCTATAGCTATCCGTAATTGAAAAAGTGTTGTTAGTGCACAACTTTGTGCACAAATGCACCTCTTGAGTATGTCCCATAAAGGTTTGACGGGATTCAAGTCATGTGATCTGGGTGGCCAAATCATTCGCTTGAATTGTCCAGAATATTCTTCAAACCAATCGCGAACAGTTATGGCACATGACATAGCACTTGCCATCCATTATTCCATTTTTGTTTTCTGCAAAGTAGCAGGGTATAACTATTTCCAGTTAATGATCGGTTCAGTTGGATGAGAGGATCCAGTCAATTCCATGTAAGCACAGCCCACACCATTATGATGTCATCACAAGCTTACACCATGCCTTGTTGACAATTTGGGTTCCACGGCTTTGTGGAGTCCTCAGCATACTCTAACCCTGCCGTCAGCTCTTAATGACTGAAATCTGACCAGGCCACTGTTTTTTAGTCATCTAGGGTCCAACCAATATGACCACAAGCCCAGGAGAAGTGCTGCAGGCGACATCATGCTGTTAGCAAAGGCACTTGCATTGGTCACCTGCTGCCATGGCACATTAACACCGTATTTCGCAGCTCTGTCATAACCGATACATTTGCTGTACGTTCCACTCATTTTTTCTGCTGTAATTTCCATGTAGTGTTGCTTGTTTGTTAGCACAGACAACTTTACACAAGTGCTGCAGCTCTCAGTCAGTAAGTGAAAGTTGTCAACCACTACATTGTCTGTAGTTAGAAGTAATGCCTGGAGTTTGGTATTCTTGGTCTACTCTTGACACTGTGGATCTCTCAGAATATTGAATATTCTAAGCATTTCTTAAATGGAATGTCCCTTGTGTCTAGCTCCGATGACCGTTCCACCTTCAGAGTCTTTTAATACCTGCTGTGCAGCCATAATTACGTCAGAAACCTTTCCGCATGCATCACCTGGGTACCAATGACAGCTCTGCCAATGCAATGCCCTTTTGTGCCTTGTGTGTGTGATACTACCACTATCTGTGTATGTGGATATTGCTGTCCCATGACTTCTTTCACCTCAGTGTGTATTTCACAAATAGTAGTAACTGCTGGGAGGAACTATTCAGGGCTATTACTCTTACTTCCAAAACTCAAAAGCTATCAGATTTGTGATGTTGACTGTACAGGATGTACAGTTAGAATTAACTGTTCCCTTGCATTAAAAACTTTACTAAAAGTAAGGGATACAGCTATTGTATTCCTAGTATTAAACTGTTCTTGATTAAACAGCTATAACATTATTAATTTTTGGTATTACTTGAAGAACATTTGTGAAACAAACACATGATTATATTTTTATTTTAATTTTAATGTTGGTGATTTGCTGGAAAGTTCTATAATTACTCATATGCACTTACTCTGGCACACGCAGCATCTTCATTGCGATAGAGATGGGGGCAAATATCCCTTAACCTTCCGCTAATGGCATCAATTGATGCATTGTCATTCAGATAGCTGAAAACATAATTTGAAAACAGTAAAAATGCGTATTCGCAAGAATAATTAATAAAAGCTGTAATTGTCTCAGGTTCATCATAATCATAAATGAAATGAAGGTAATTTCAGTGATTTTTACTGAAAAAGTATTCAATCATATGTAGACAAACACAGCAGAACAAGTCACGTTTTAGATTAAGAGTGAACTTTACCTGTTGATTAGACTGTTGATGAGAACAGAGCACAGTTCATGGCCAATTAAAATTAAGGTCTGGAAAGTAGTATTCAAAAGTTGTGTCTGGTGTTCCTGAAACCCAAATTAGATACTACATAATAACAAAACTGAAAGGAAAATATTTTGGAAATAAAAATAGAAGTAGGCATAACTATTTAGTTTGGGCCTACACTTGCTGCTGCTACTGCTTGGTACATAACCGTTAATCAATACCTTATTTTGATTGAGAAATGTGAACTGCTTATAAAATATGGGAGCAATTAAATATTATTAACTTTAAGAACATAGCACATCTACCACGGTTAACAAATGACCTGAAAGCACGAGAGGATATGTATATAATGGCCTAATATTAGTAATTAAATTTGTGTTTCATTATTTAGTTTAAAAGGTGCTAAATTACAGATGAGGACATCTTCTACCCTTAGTATATCAGCACTCAACATTGTAAAAAAGGGACAGAAAACAAAAACTGAAGAATTGTTGATTAAGTTATTGCTAACTCACCAAAGACCTCAAACTGCTAACTGATTGGAGCTAATTTTTCTTGTGGCGGTGTCAACATAGAATTCCCATTTACAGCCCAACACACACAGATACCAATAGCCAGAGCCAGCCTCAAAATTACTTCTTTCTGAATGAATTTACCATTAGATTTCTAATACTACAGAAGTATTTATGTAATTTGCGGGTAGTTTTTGAGTACAACAAGTGAAATTTTTAGTTTCTTCTGAATAACTCTACAGTGCTGCTTCTAGCAAAAATATGTTTTTAAGTATAACATTGAACTGCATTAAATTTCTACAAAAAAGATTCTATTGACGTTTTTCCGAATTGTAGGGATGAAAAAAATCACAGGTTATTGCAAATAGTGGGTCAGTGGTGTAAAATTAATGTTAGTTGTACATGATGTGGGTTAACAATAAATACTGAATGTGTGTACCCCATCTAGGTCCAGTAGACGCATATTAAGGAATAAATTGTATTCTGGGGGCATAACAGGTTGGAGAAAGGTGGGAAGTGGGTACAGGGTACAACTGTACATGAAGGTAGTTCACTTGAATGTGTCCTGCATTTCCCACCTTCATAGACCTGCAAAAAGATGAGTGAACACACAACTCACCACTCTCTTTATCCCACCTCACCATAAGAAGTATCTACAGCATGTCCCACTTTTCTCACAGAACATCTTATGCAGTGCTAGCACATGCGTTGGGGTGTTATTTTCTGAAAAGTGCGTTAACACTAAATGGAATCCAGATATGAGTTACTAATAATAGTAATGCAAGAAACACGTATGGACAGAGCTACATAAATTTCTGCACACTGTTAGAACGGAAATTCATTCTTGATCATCCAGTACAGTAAGTTTAGCAACTCCTGGAAAGGGCAATTTGCCCTAAGACTAGCACTGCTCGCTTCTCAGTCTGCAGATCGACTATACCTCCCCAAGATTTCATGTCCAGTGCTGTTATACAAGTAGACAAAATAACTTCACTGAGCTCGTGTATATGGTGCAGTTATTTTCAGTTTCTTGAGCAAGTACTGATTTGCATTATTCTGTAACAATGCTCAACAGCTTAAGCTTTCAACTGTGTACAACACTGAAGAGCATGCAAAAGTATAACACGTTACCAATATGTGTTCAACAATGTCGCATTTGTTGTCTTCACTATCAATGATTAGATTACTTCTCGCAACAAAAGTTTTATTGAATGCTTCACCACAGCCTCAGCTACACCAGCATCTGAAGAGTCTTAAACTGGCTCCCTCTCCAACAGCAGCATGTTACCTCCAGTGTTACGGGACTTCAGACATTTCAGTGGAAGTCAAGCAATGCATTACAGCAAATTACTTCTGCAAACTTGAATATACCATCATACATTTTCACACCTATCTTGCAAGATATACTGTGGATATGAGCAAGTTACTCTACTCGGTGCAGCCCACTCTGTAAGTGCCAACATTTCTTGAAAGCAAATATTTACGTAATTTACCACGATCACAATTAATGCTGAGAGAAATGCATTAACTTTTTGATCATTCATTAATTCAGGGTTTCACAGCTTCCAGTACACTGTCAACGGTAGACAAGTGCCATATTTACAATCCAGTTTCTTTCCCAACAACACTACATAGCAACCGACCGCACACGTCTAAATTAAGCACTTCTCTGTCATTCTTTATGGCAACGTATTTTACCAAAGTTCACTTGATAACTGCAAGTAAGTACTCAATAAACTAAAATTAACTTCACTATATAAACATGTAGTGTTGGTGGGAAAGATATTTGATTGGTAAATCAGCACCTCACTGCTGTCTATTGTTGGCAGTTTATTGTAATGCCACGTCAGTGTGTTGTATGCACATGGAGCTGTATTAATGGATGACCAGAAAGTTACTCATTTCTCTCACCATTAATTGTGTTCCTGGTAGACTGCATAAACCTCTTTCATTCAAGAATTGCTGACACTTTTAGACCAGGCTGCACTGAGTGGATACACTTATTGCATATCCCTAATACAATTCTACTGCATTTAGATGTGCTATACTCATTTAATAATTCTTCAATAAACATTAATTTTATACCATAAAAATAATATTTTTAATAATCAGTGATTTTTCCATCACCTGCATTGTGGACACACACACACCTGAATTTCGTTCTGGGAAAATTTTTTTGGCAGAAGCAGTGGCTTTACAGTCATCCAAGAAAAACATAAATATGTGACCTTTAAACAACATATCCCCCCCCCCCTTCCATGGCCAGGATTTTTAGTATGTTCTTGACACAACTGTGCAAAAATTTTTGAGTACACAATTTTTTCCCCCTAATCCACCTCTTTTGGTTTTTGTTCATTGGGCTAACCCCTGCAAGCTGTCAGCAGACCTTCACCAGCCAGTCCTGCCTCCACCACCTCACTCTCACCACATTCTACCCATAGAACTGTAATCCGAGCACTGTAGATTGAGCCAGCACAATGCGGCTGTATTGGCTTGACATCACACCAACAAACCATGACCTTAACCCACTCAGGTAATATGTTGCCGTCGAAAGCAACTCTACTATCCATGGATCCCTTCTGGATGCACTGAACAAAATGGAATCTTATGATGCATTAGATTAGTATGCAGCTCCTCATCAGTTATGTCCTGATGGAAGATAATGCCTTGAATTCTGATGAGCTTCTTGTGAGGAGAAATGTTGACTGGTATATCTTCTATCTTGATACAAGCCTCTGATTGGTTGGCATGCAATGTTTTGATCAGCAAGGATCCACTTCTCATTGTGTGTATTGCTGCTTCCTCCCCAAATCGACATTCAATATTTTCAACAAAAAACAATGGGTTTATTTTAGCGAAAGATCCGCCATCAGTTCGTAAACAAACCAAGAACTCGACAAACTGTCCATTTCCTTTTCTTCTTACTTGACTCTTGTTTTGGGACATGGTCAAATACAGAAATGCCATAGGATTGTAAACCTCCACATTGAATGTTCAGATGGTCATTTTGGCAAGGCAACCATTAAGTTTAATTCGTTTCTTTGCAGATCGTCTGCCCTGATGCCACTCACTCTGATTGGAGGCTCTCCCTGTGGACACCACCTTGCCAAGACAGACTACCTAGCACAGCAGGAGGGGGGGGGGGGGGGGGGAAAAAAACACAGCCAGAATACCCAGGTAAAATCGGACTAAATAAAAAGACTACTATTAGTCATCTCTTACAACAGCTGAGGAAGGGTCGCAGGTCTATTCTTGCCCCCACCCCCCTCCTCCCCCGGTGAGTCTACCATGTTCAAAGATCTGGGGGTCAGTACACTCATCCAACATTACACCTACACACACCACAAAACCTTAACTGCCAAAGCAATCATCTTCAACAATGTTCCCGTTAGCATTATGCATTCACAACTGTTGCTGTATGAGGGTACGTCCAGGATTACTATCAGACTGCATCTGCTCACATCCAAGGAGAGTCCATAACCACACACTTTGTCTGTCCAGTTCATATGTTTCTGATACTGTTGCAAACAGTGCTGCCAATGTGTCGTCTGTCAACAGAACACAATGTACTTGTCGGAGAAAGAGAATACCCTCTTTCAGCAGCTGTACCACTGTGGAGTGACATATTGCTTGCCTTGCAGTCCTATTAAACATGGTTGCAATTGCATCCACCTTCTGACATGGGTTCAAGAATTTTTCCACCATTGGTAGTCAAATGAAGTCCTATGCACATTTCACGCACTCACAAATTGGGACAAATGCAGCTGTTTGATTTTTTTCACTTCGTGTGAGCTTGTGGTTTTCATTGGCCATCCATTGCTTATATCACTGTTTAAGTGTGCCTTTGAATTGTCAATTTACACAAACATCTCATGGTTGCAGGACAGATGTTAGACTCCCAGAAATAATGACCAAGTCAGTTTTCCTTTTTTGTAAATTGTCTCACACTTCCTCTTTGTATGTCAATGGAAGCTGTCAAGGACCAACATGTTATGCAAATTCAGTAATGCACGAGGGTGACACTGTCAAACTTACGTCATGGAGTCAACCACAAGGTTCCTGTTCACGCATCCTTTCAGATTCACTCTCACCAATATGCCTTTCACCGATACTTTGATTAGTTTTCCTTTTAAACATCACATAAGGTGGTGCCTATCATTCATTACCAGTTACACACAACATCACTGTACACCTTTACTTCTCATTGCCACCAGCTCTCAACATGACACTGGATTCCCCTTCCCTATTCAGTGTCACCAAGTGGCATCTCTAAATAGACTGACATTTGATTCACATTACCTATCTGCAATAATATATGGGAATGTTTGCCGGGAAAGTTTATCACACAGCGATGAAAAATCACTACTTTTTTCTCATAATAACCTGGAAGTCATTGAGTGACAATAGTTTTCCTCTGGAATCCTAATTCATTTCAACTGAAAAACTTGACAGCCAGCCCCAGCTAGCTTTGAAGCCGGTGATGCCTAGTTCTTTGGCTAAAGCCAATGCTTTGAGTTGGTACATTTCGCTAGTCACCACACATTCGTATGTCACTTCTCATCGACACAATTGCAGATCCTTTTTTTCCACTGTCCTGATGCTTCACTTTTTGGCAGCAAAATGCCCAGCAATTACCATTCATTCCTTGAAGGCACATTTTGTTTTTTCTCCATTTGGAATACAACCATCTCTCACATCATACTTTATTTCTGCTGTACAGCTTCTAATGTTCTCTGCTTCTCCACAATCTTTTTCCTTTGGCTGTGTACAAGGATAATGAAAAGTAGCCATCATTAACAAGTTAACACCTGGTTAGTACTTCACTTCTAATGTGCAACTGATGCATCACAGACTGGGGCTGCAACAACAATATGTATAATGGGATCTACTGTTGGAGGTGAAGCAGTATCAACTTAATTACAATTAATGAAGGCATCCCAGTTTTTTGTCCTTAAATTTGAGAAAAAAATATGCGCAAATTATTTGCGTATATATGGTAAGTAAACAGTGCAGTACAGTTAAATTTACTGATGGTTTATGTATCAATGGTGCACCTGATATACTATACGTACAATAAAACTGATGATGAATGTTGAATATAAGAAGGAAAGGACTTGGGTAAGGAAAGATTTCAGAAGGTACATAAGAAAATGGTGGAAGAAATACTGGAGACAATTAATGATGCTTTCTGGACAGTAATGGAAGAGCATAAGAGGGGATCAGTCAAGTAACAAGAATTTTGTGGAGGATAAAGAGAACAGCGAATCCGAAGAGCTAGTGGAAAGATTGACTGCTGTGAAAGGAGGAGAAGATGGATCTGGAAAATTGCTCTGACGTGTCACTGGTGGCAGACTGGCAAATGCAAAAATATTATTAATATATGTTTAATCCAGTTTCATTTCCTTCTTTTTATTCCATTCAATAACTGATTGTGCTCTACCAATCTTCCCAGTTCCTCCTTGTTTTTCCCTCTATTAATCCAACTTATTGTTTCCATCCTCTGCCATGTCCACATCTCTAACGTCTCCATCCTTGCTCATCTCTCTTCCTCGACATCAATGTATCGACACCACGCAGGACAACACTTCACACACAACGTTTTACTGGTCTTCCCTGAAATAGTTTTCCATATTGCTGCAGAAAATTCTGCTTTTCTTACATAAAGGCTCTTTCACCACTGATATACTGGTTTTAATTTCTGTGCTGCTCTTCCATTTGGTTCAACAAACACTCATGAAACATATCCTCATGTGTCTGGGAACTGTATCAAACAGGGCTAATAGAAGATATTCTGCTTTCTCTTCAGACAATGGTAACTCCAGGTAGAAATATCAACAATGTATGGAAAGACAGATTGCTACGTACCGTAAAGAAGACATGTTAAGTTACAGACAAGCACAATTAAAAAGACACGTGCATAAAGCTTTCAGCCACAGCCTTCATCAGTACACAAGAGATAGACACCATTCACACACACCCAAGCAAGCACATCTCATGCACATTTGACCCCTAAATCAAGTTTCTTGGCCTGGAACGGATGGCAGGGCATTCCGGCACGAGATGCTGGAGTTGGCGGTCGTGCATGCATGAGGTGCGCTTGCTTGTGCATGTGTGTGGTGAGTATCTCTCTTTAACTGATGGTGGCTGTGGCCGAAACCTTTATGTAAGTGTCTTAATTGTGCTTGTCTGTAACTTGACGTGTCTTCTTTACGGTACGTAGCAAGCACTCTGCCTTTTATTTTTCTTCTCTTTTTTTATTTTTATTGCTCCTCTTACACTTTAGATAACAGCAAGTAACTGCTTTCATTACTTTGTATATGAAATAATGACTAAGGGATACAATAACTGATTTCCCATTCAGTAACTGATTTCCCCTTCAGTATGCAACAGACATCAACAAATTTATTTACTGTGATATGTTTTACATTTTTTTAGAACGGTAGTCATAGAAACGTAAGTAACATAATTTTTCTTGCACCATAAACATTGTCTGCTGCTCATGGTCTCACGGTAGCATTCTCGCTTCCTGAGCACGGGTTCCCGGATTCGATTCCCAGCCTCGAGATGACTGGGTGGTGGTGTGTCATCCACACACACACACACACACACACACACACACACACACATATTCATTCATACAAGCACAACTCTCACAAATATGGCTACTGTCTCTAGCCACTGTGGCCAGACTGAGTTGTAACTGCACCTTATGGGAGTAGTTGTCTTGTGTGTATAGTTGGGATAGGAGGCGGCATGGGAGGAAGGAGGAGAAGAGGTGGGGTGTAGTGCTGCTTGTAGGAACACACAGGGACATGTTGGTGGCAGGGTAGGGCTGCTCTGCTAGGTGCAGTTAAAACGTTTGAGGGGACATGGGGAGCAGAAAATGAGAGAAAGGGAAAGGGTCTTGTGAGTGCGTTGGCGGAATAGGATGATGTGTTGTACTGGAGTGGGAGCAGGGAATGGAAGAAGGGAATATGTAGGGGTAGAACACGGACTAGCAAAGGTTGACACCTGGGAGTCAAGGGAGCGTAAGATACATTGCAAGGAGAGTTTCAATCTGTGCAATTCAGAAAAGCTGGTATCTGTAGGACAGATCCAGATGTGTCAGGCTGGGAATCAATCACTGAAGTGAAGCATGCTGTGTTGGGCAGCATGTTTAGCAACTGTGTGGTCCAGCTGTGCCTTGGCCATATTTTGTTGGTGGGCATTCATGTGAACAGATAGCATGTTAGTTGTCATGCTCATGTAGAAAGTACCACTGTGAGGGCAGTTTAGTTTGTGGATCACACGGTTGCTTCCCCGGGGAGCCCGGCCTTTGATCAGAATGTTGTGTGGTGGTGGTGGTGGTGGTGGTGGTGGTGGAGGAGGAGGAGGAGGAGGATGGGACAGGTCTAGCATCTAGCTCTATTGAAGGGATATGACCCATGAGGCAAGGGGCAGGACAGTTCTAATGTTTTCCTGACAACCCGAGACCATGTGGTACTGGAGTGCAAAACTCGCACGTCTCTCGTGGGTGATTTTCGTATTGTGTGCAGCCTATCTTCTCAGGACAGACAGCTGTGTCGATATTGTGTGTTCGAGACAGTGAAATACAAGTGTCTCTAGAACTTACCCCAAAATTCTCAAGGCAGAACCGAGTTAGGACAGAGTGCGGATGGAAAAGGACATTCCCTAGGTTGGTGGACGGCGGAATAACACTGCGAGAGGTGGGAAGGATAGTGAGTAGCATATTCCTCATTTCATGGCAGGATGAGAAGTTGTCAAAACCCAGGCAGAGAACTGGTTCAGTTCAGTTCAGTTGCTTCAGTCCTGGGTGGTACTGAAACACGAGGGAAGTGAGGGTTGCTGCAAGTTTCCTCAAGTGAAACTCCCAGATATTTCCCTGCTTTCCAGATGAGTATTAGCAGTTTTCTCTGACAAATTTTGAGATCCCAAGGGTACGATACGACGTAAGTTGACAAACTGTCTTTGCAGCAACAGTACAAGAAACAATAGGGCAAACAAGGGAATATCTAAAAAGAATTGCAAGCAGATGGTGTTTCCTGATGTGAGCAAAAATCTTAAGTACTAACATCAACATCTTTAGTAATAGTTCCGGCGTAATGACAAGCGCCAGTACGAAGATCGAGAACGATACAGTGGAGAGGCCAATGAGATGACATCAGCCAATAGAACGCTGACTAGACACTGACGATTTGCATGTCACCAATTGCTTGCGACACTAAGTATTGTCAATTCAATTACTGTAATAAACTCCATTAACATAATTTGCTTGTATGTTGTCTAGCTAATCGAGGAAACAGCTTCCTATGCACCCTATAAGACACGAATGGGCAGCATTCCACAGAAATGAACTGTTATGCCATTCCGTCTCCCAAAGCAGAAAACCCTGCAGTGTAAGACAGAACGCAGGTCAGCTTCGGAGATGTCTATCTCCAGAAGCGGTTTCCCCGTTGCCTGTTTGGCCAGCCTGTCAGCTAGTTCGTTTCCGAGAATTCTGACGTGTCCTGGGGTCCACAAGAACAACACGGAACGCCAGGAATGTTCCAGGGCACAGATAGACTTCTGAATGGACACTACCATAGGGTGGCGAGGGCAGCACTGGTTGATAGCTTGTAGGCTGCTCAATGAGTCAGTACACAGAAGAAATGACTCGCCAGGGATGTACTCAAGAGCACGAGATAACGGCCACCAGCACTGCAGTGAGAATACTGCAGCCAACTAGCAAGGAGTGCTGCTCAATATGTCCTCCATGAACATATGTGAAGCCTACGTGACCATCAGCTATTGAGTTGTTGGTGTACACCACTTCAGAGCTCCGGAACAGGTCAAAAATTGATAGGAAGTGACAACAGAGAGCGGCGGGGTTAACGGAGTCCTTAGGGCCATGCAAAAGGTCCAGGCGAAGCTGCAGCTGTGGCGTGCCCCATGGAGGCGTATGTGAACGGACTGCAAGTAGAAGTGGTAAAGGGGAGGACTCCAGTTCGAAGAGCAAGGCCTGCACGCAACCTGCAATCGTTTGCCCCGATCTGGGCCGCCAATGCGGGAGATGCACTGCTGCGGGTGGGAAAAGGAGAGGGTAATTTGGATGCTCAGGGGAACTATGAATGTGTGCTGCATAACTGGCAAGCAGTTGCACATGTCTGATCTGCAGTGGAGGGATACCAGCCTCCAGCAGTACCCTGACCACCTGACTTAAAAGCTCCCATCGCTAAGTGAACCCCACAGGAGTGCACAGGGTCGAATAAATGCAATGCTGAAGGTGCTACCTAACCAGAAACCACACTCACTTCTGCTTAAGCTGACGAAGATGACTGAGCCAAGTCAATTGAGTGTTGAAAACCAGTCCTAGAAATTGATATGTCTCCACTACAGTGAGTGGATCATTACTAAGGTAAAGTGCGGGTTCGAGATGAATGGTATGATGCTGACAGAAGTGCATGACAAACGACTTTGCAGCTGAAAACTGAAAGCCGTGGGATAGAGCCCATGACTGCGCCTTGTGGATGGCTCCCTGGAGGCACCGCTCAGTAACAACAGTACTGGAGCAGCAGTATGAAATACAAAAGTTGTCTGCATACCAGAGAATGTGAGTCAGAGGGCCCGGCAGCTGCTGCTAGACCATTAATGGCCACTAAAATCAAAGAGACACTCAATACAGAGCAATGTAGGACTCCATTCTCCTGTATATGGGTGAAACTATGGGGGGCACCAACTTGGACACTGAAAGTACGGGGCGAAAGGAAGTTTTGGATAAAATTGGGAGTGGTCCCCAGAGACCCCACTCATACAATGTGGCAAGGAGATGATGTCATCAAGTCGTGTCGTAAGCTTTAAGTCAAAAAAGAAGGCAATAAAGTGTTGCCTTCTGGAAAAGGCTGTTTGGATGGCAGACTCGATCGACACAAGATTATCAGTGGTAGAGCGACCGTGGTGGAAGCCGCCCTGACATGGAGCCAGCAAGCCAAGTGACTACAGGACCCAAGCCAACGACTGACATACCACACCTTCCAGCAGCTTACAAAGAACGTTGGTCGGGCTGATGGGCCAATAGCTAACCACATCAAGCGGGTTTTTACCGGGTTTGAGCACTGGAATGATGGTGCCCTCTCGCCATTGCTATGGAAAGGCGCCATCACACCAGAGCCGGTTGAAGATGACGGGAAGATGTTGCTTGTAGTCCGACGAGAGATGTTTAATCACCTGGCTGTGGATGCGATCAGGCCCAAGAGTTGTGTCGGGGCAATGTGCAAAGGCACTGAGGAGCTCCCACTCTGCAAATGGGGTGTTATAGGATTCACTGCAGCGTGTAGTGACGTTCCTTTCCAGCTGCCACTTGAGTGTGTGAAAGGCTGGGGGTAAAACTCCGATGCAGAGGCTTGAGCAAAGAGCTCGGCAATTGTGTTTGCGTCTGTACATGGCTCGTCATTTATGATAACACCGGGGACAGCTGTTGGTGCCTGGTACCTGAAAAGACATCTGATCTTTGCCCAGACTTGGGAAGGTGACGTGTGGCACCCAATACTGGAGACGTATCTTTCCCAACACCACTCCTTCTGTTGTTTGATAAGGTAGTGAACACGGGCACGGAACCGTTTAAAGGCTACTATGAGGTGCTCCAGGGAAGGGTCCCACTTATGCCGCTGCAGAGCTCGCAGACCACCAAGGGGCTGCCTTATGCCTCGGGCATCCTGAAGAGCGAGGGATCGCGTTTTCTGCAGCAGACACAATTATGCTAGTCACCTGCTCAACAATCACATCGATGTTACCACGTGGGGGGAGACTCAATGGTGACAGCATAGCTGAAAGCTCCCCAGTCTGACTTGTTCAAAGCCCATCTGTGCAGGCGTCCATGAGCCTGGCGCTGGGGCAGTGACAGGAAGATGGGGAAGTGATCACTACCACACAGATCATCATGTGCTCTCCAGTGGATAGATGGGAGAAGTCCTAGGCTGCAAATTAATAAATCAATGGCCGAGTAACTACCATGAGTCACACTGAAATATATGGCAGCCCCAGTATTTAAGAGGCAGAGGTAGAGTTGCGACAGTTAAGTTTCGATATCTCTGCGTAGGCCAGTAACCATGGTACCAACCCACAAGGGGTTATGGGCATTGAAATCTTAATATCCCTTATAGCTGCGGAGGGCAGGGGTCCACATTGCTGGGAACCAGGTTTCCTGGAGGGCAATGCAGATAGCAGGTGTAAAGCTTAACAGTTGCCATAGCTCAGCCAGGCAGCGGAAAAAAACTGCAGCAATTCCACTGGAGGATGACATGGAACATTCAATGAAGCAGTTTACACCTCAGAGTCACCTGCCGCCACCGATTTATTGCCTGAGCATTCTATATCCATTGTGTCTGAGGGTCTGGCGAGATCTAGGTCCTCAGCGGACACCAAAATCTCCACCCCATCCTGAGCTGCAGAGTTTGTAGGTAGCGGTGGTGCAGGTGCCACTGCAATTTCCTTGGTCTTAGGGGTTTTCTTTTTGGATTTCTCTCGCTGCTCCTTGGGTTTCCCTGGCCGGGAGGACTTCACTGGCTCAGTCTCCGGGACTGAGGATGAGTGTGAAGCCCTATGACCAGCTGCTTTTGGGCTCTTCAACCACTGGCAGGTGTCATCTTTCCCAAGAAAAAACCTGGGAAGGGAGTGACCCAAGGGACACCTTCCTAGCGAGAGAAGCCAAAGAAGACTTGCGCTTCTCTGGCTTACAAGTGGGGACGGACGTCTCCGATAGATGGGAGGTTTTGCTCCCGATGTAGGTGGTGCAGGAGTAACAGGGAGGAAATGCCCCCCACCATCAAGGGGGTAGGTGTAGTCTTCCGGGTCTGAGAGGTGACCTGGATTGGCTGAGCTGATGGTGCCAGAACTGTTGTAGCAGCGGCATGACTGTCATATGCTCAGGATGCAGGCGTTCAAATTTTCTCTTAGCCTCAGTGTAGGTCATTCGGTCCAGGGTCTTTTACTCCACGATTTTCCTTTCTTTCTGGAGAATCCTGAAGTCAGGTGAGCAAGACGAATGGTGCTCCCCGCAGTTGACACTGATGGGAGGCGGGGCACATGGAGTATTGGGATCGTCTGCAATATTGGCATGTGTCACGGGAAGACAAATGGCCAAACTTGTAGCACTTGAAGCACTGCGTTGGGGGCGGGGGATATAGTACTTTACATCACACCAGTACACCATCACCTCGACCTTCTCGGACAATGTATCTCCCTCAAAGGCCAAGATGAAGGCACCGGCGGCAACCTGATTATCCTTTGGACCCCGGTGGACACGCCGGACGAAATGTACACCTTGCGCTCTTAATTGGCGCACAGCTCATCGTCGGACTGCAAAATAAGGTCTGTGAAATATGATACCCTGGACCATATTTAAGCTCTTATTGGGCGTGACGATTACAGAAACATCCTCCGGTTTGTCACAAGCGAGTAACTCCTGTGGCTGGGCGGAGGATGCTATTTTGATCAAGACTGACCCAGATCTCATTTTGGACAAGCCTTCCACCTCCCCGAACTTGTCCTCTAAATGCTCAACATAGAACTGAGGCTTCATCCTCGTGAAAGATTCCCCATCAGCTCTCAAACATACAAGGTACCTGGGCGAAGAAGATCCGCTGCCATCCTTAGCCTGACATTCCTCCCATGGTATGGCTAGAGAGGGGAATGATTTGGGTTCGTACTTCAGTGCATTGAATTGAGCTCGTGATCGCTTAGAGACTGCTGGTGTTTCACCAGCAGCAAGAGATGATGGAAAACGCTTCATCGCGTGTCATCCGCCCTGATGCCACCCACTCCAACCTGGGGCCCTCCCCACGGGCACCACCCAGCCGCAGCAAAGGCCACCTGAAAGGATGTCCATTGCGATGAGTACCGATGCCCCAGGGGGATGGGCTCTACCCCTTGGCATACGTGGAGAGTTAACGGCCTAGGCGTCAGCAGAGTGATCCCTGTGTGGTTAGGGGGCTACATGGCGGCCCCACCACAGCGAACTGGCTACCGTGCTGGATATTTGGTGCAAAGAAGCCCATGGTCATTGTCGATGCAGAAACTGACACTTTGTAGTGCATGGTGGAAAACGCACCCACGAAAGTGTCCTCGCCCAAGAAATGGAGAATGAGCAGGACTGCAATGCGATGAAGAGAAGGTGGGCTAAAGATCTCAATGCAAGGCGGACGATGCACCTTTTAAGGCGCCCTTCCCCAATTGGCTCGCTCTTCGGGAAAATTTTGAAGAATGGAGATCAAACCCTACAGGGGACCATCACATAAAGGCTGAAACATGTGAAACTCCTTTTAGTTGCCTTGTACGACAGGCAGGAATACCTTGGGCCTATTCCAACCCCCGGACCCACAGGGGGGGTTAGTGTATTTGAAGAGAGAATGCTTTTCACTAGAGTTCTCTCCTTTGCTGCTTTGGGATTATAGCTACTATACTGCCCATAGCTTTCCAAGCGTTATTCAAGAAAATCTCATTGTACAATGTAGTATCGACTTGTCATGAGAGAATCCGGTAGCAGGAAAGTCTTTTCATCCACATGTGGTGTTGTAACTTCTTGTAATAACTTCGTGTAATTTTTGTCATTTGACACGGCTGGAAATCCAGGAACTTGTTATTCAGCTGCCAATAATGTATGCAATGTAGATATTTCTGCTGCTTCAGCAGTTTCTTGACTTATTGCTACCTTATTTTTGATAGTGAATCTACTAATGTTTGTCAATTCTTTATTTCCTTGTGAAATGGCCCACTTCAATGAAGCACACGATACCATTTGTGACCATCAAGATTACTTTAATTTTTTTAA
Source organism: Schistocerca gregaria (assembly GCF_023897955.1). NCBI lineage: Eukaryota > Metazoa > Arthropoda > Insecta > Orthoptera > Acrididae > Schistocerca > Schistocerca gregaria. The sequence goes on from NC_064923.1 coordinate 774,432,901, forward strand.
TTTCCATACTGAAGGTACACATTTTCTCAGATTTTCTCCATCCTGGCTCAACGTCCTTTTTCATTTCTTTAATTTCTAATTTTTCTTCGTATGCGAGAGTCCAGTTGGTCAAAGGGGTTTCAAACTGTATTTTCGGATCCTTTCAGCAAAGGTAGTTGCTTTGGCCCTATAATCCAGTGGGATTGAAGCTGGCACATCTGCCAACGGGAACGACAGCAGCTAAAGGCTTGTCACTTTCATCATCATAGGCGAGAGTACAGAGTCTAAGTATGGTATAACTTATAGTATAGTATCAATCTTCATCCTTTGCTATCATACATTCACTCAGTAATTTGTTACACACAGCCAGTGTCAGGGCTGGAAGATTATTCTTCAGGACTGTCACAAGCTGGTCTGCACTCAATATCAATTAAAAATGCCTAATGTGAAGGTGCTCAAGAACTGATTGTGAAATGCAGTCTTCTTCATTCATAGTGTGTACACAGACGAGGACAGTTAAAACTACAGTTTTCCCCACATGAAAGTAAATTTTTTCATATTAAATGACAGTATACATTCCCTATGATCTGTAAAACTAATCAACCCTTCGATGTTAAAGGTTTTATACACCGTCATAGAACTGCCCAGCAGTTTAAGAAATGAAACCCAGCAAAAAACATGTCTTGGATAGATCTTTGATGTGCTGCTACATGTATACTGCATATTTTTGTATTACAAAATTATAAATACAAATTCCACCAAATACAGCACGGTGTATTCCAAAGCACTGAAATCAAGATTGTGCTATGCTATGTGCTTTTTTCAGCCAATCGTAGCTCACATCTCATGATCTTGCCGATCAATGATAGCAGATGTTCAAAACATAGGACATGTGATGCAGTCAACCATAGCGACACACACACACACACACGCGCACACACACACACACACACACACACACACACACACACACACACACACACACACACACACACGGAAAATTAATAGTTTGAATTTTCCCCTGTACCTTAATCTACTTGGCGGAGGGGGGGGAGAGACTGATAAATTATTATGTTTTTTGTAAACCCTCAATGCCAGTTTTGTAAAGGCCTCGTTTGTGAGTTCGTGAAATGACTTCTGGTGCAGTACACTGCTAAGACAATTTCTCCCTGCCACTATTACACAGCTATGCCCCAGGGTGAGATAACAAGATAGGAGAATGAAGGTTGGTAGCCCTGCGCCTGGTATACGGACGTTTGAGTCACAGCTCCCGTACAAGATAAGTAATTTTAGTAGTAATAAACTGTTTCTAACACTTTAAACAAATTTATTACGTTAATTATAGTGCTCTTCAAGCGTACCATTAAAAGTTTTTGTCTTACTCACGTATTTTCACAGTAATCAAGCAAAGTTCGTTTTGTTTACATATCGCGGCCAGGCCGAACTTTTGAGCTTTCAGATTAAACTTCATACCGCAATTTTAAATGCATTTACTGACAGTTTAGTGTGCCAAATACACTGCCCCTTTATATCTGTAGAGTATCGTCATCTCTTAAGTAGTTTCCAGTAAGAAACTTCTGAACCATTGTTTACATTGTCGCGAGTAGGCCTAATTTTTTGTACACGTATTTTCATTGTTTTCTAGTAACTTAATTGTCTTTCTGCCACTAAAATCGATTTGTACCATGAGTGTAAAGTGCCTGACGTGCCGTAGAATCGTTAGCTCCGGGGTCTGGTGTGATGGATGTAGTAACTTTTTTCATTGGGGAGATTGCAGTGGCGTGGGAATTGGGAAAATGAGCGAGACTCATCAGTGGTTCTGTAGGCTATGCAGTAGAGATAGAAAGATTGTGGAACAGGAGGGGAAAATTGCTGCCCTTCAGGCTGAGTTAGATGAGGCTAGATGAGAACTGTGCTGGTTAAGGGGGGGGAGGAGGGTAAACACGGGTGGGAAGTGGCAACAGGCATAAGGAACAGGCCAAGAAATTCTTCTGACAGCTTTGTTATTAATATACAAAATAGGTTTGACCTGTTGCCTCAGTCGGAAACTGATGAGCCTCTCACAGAAGTAGATGTAGACAGGGCTCAACAAGCTTTCAGCAGCAAATTGAATAAGAAAGTAGGGAAGTGTGCAAAGAGAAAGAAAGTCTTGTTGCTATGTAGTTCGCAAGCTAGGGGTGTGGGCCAACTTCTGCAGGATGAATTAGGGTCAGAATACCAGGTCACAAGTTTTTTCAAACCTAGTGCTGGACTGGGGCAGGTACAGAGGGTTTAGGTTCACTATGTAGAGGCTTTACTAAGGAAGATACCGTGGTTATTGTGGGTGGGCCGGGCAACAGTATTGACAGAGATCCGGGGTACAGCATAGAGTGTGACCTGGCAAATATTGCATCGGCATCGAGTCATACCAGTGTTGGGTTTGTGTCAGTTCTGGAGCGCCACGACCAGCCTCATTTGAGCTCATCCGTCAGGAGAGTTAATTTGGAGTTGGAACGGCTACTTGGATCTGATGCGGGGTCACACATTGGTGTGGTTCGTGTTGATTCACTCTGTAGGTGGGACTATACTAGACATGGCCTACACCTCAACAAGAAGGGGAAGGGTAAACTGGCTGGGCTGATAGCAGGAAATTTAAAGAGGGGAGGAACTACATCTCATGGTGGTAACTCTTTTTTAGTTTAAGATCAGTGTCCAGTGGGAAACTCAGCCAGGCAAGTACTAAAGATGTTAAAAAAGTTCAAGATACTCGCAAAAGTAAAATGAAAAATGTTAGTATATTTCATCAAAATATTGGGGAATTGAAGAATAAAATTGATGAGCTTCTGCTTTGTTTAGAAGATACAGAAACTGAGAATGTAATAGATGTACTATGCCTGTCTGAGCATCACATTGTCACTGATATGCAAAATGTTAGCATCAATGGGTACAAATTAGCTGCACATGTAAGTAGAGATAATATGATGAGAGGAGGAGTTGCCATATATGTCAAAAGCTTCCACAGCGCAAAAAATTTAGAAACTAAAAAATTTGTGTAGAGCAACATATGGAAGCATGTGCCACTGAACTAAAACTAAATGATGGCACTTTCATAATTGTAACAGTGTATAGGTCCCCCTCAGGGAATTTCCAGCTATTTCTAGAAAACTTGGATGCTTTGTTGTGATATCTGTCAGACGGGGGGAAGCAAATTATCATTTGTGGGGATTTCAATGTTGATTCCCTGAAAGAGTGTGATAGAAAGAATGACCTTGTAGTATTACTCAGTTCTTTCAATTTGAGCTCCGTCATTGATTTTCCTACTCGGATAACAAAGAACAGCAGGACATTGATAGATAACTTTTTTATAGACCAAGATAAGTTTGAGGACATAAATGCTTATCCTGTTGAGAATGGTCTTTCAGATCATGGTGCACAGCTAGTTACAGTACATGGCATAGCTCCATGCAGTATATCAAATCATAATTTCAAAGCAGTGCGTTCAATTAACAATATAAATACTGCAAACTTTAGGGAAAGACTAAAGGAGCTAGACTGGGCTGAAGTGTATATGGAACACGATGCAAACTTGAAATATAACTTATTTCACGATACATTTTTAAGGGTATTTAAAATTTGATTTCCCAAGAAAACAGTGAAACGTAATTCCACGAAAACATATAAAAAACCTTGGTTAACTAAAGGAATAAGAATATCTTGCAACCGTAAAAGAGAACTGTATCTAACAGCAAGAGGGAGTACTAACCCCGAAATTGTTCAATATTATAAAAACTATTGTGCGGTACTAAGAAAAGTTATTAAAAAGTCCAGAAGCATGTGTATCACGTCTGAGATCAGTAACTCTGATAATAAAATTAAAGCAATTTGGAATATTATTGAGAGGGAAACAGGGCAACCAAGAGCACAGGAAGACTTTAGTGCCATAAAACTGAATGACGAGTGTACTAACAAACAATCTGAAATAGGAAATATTTTCAATAATCATTTTTTAAATGTTGTGGAGAAAGTAGGATCTAGATCTTCACTAGAAGAGGCAAGGCTTCTAATAGAAGAGGCCATACCTGTGCAGTTTGAAATAACTGTATTTCCACGAACCTCTCCCTCTGAAATCAGTAAAATAATAAACTCACTGAAAAGTAAAAGCTCTTACGGAATTGATGGCATTTCCAGCAAGATACTTAAAGCTTATTCCCCACAGATAAGTAGGATTCTCAGCCACGTGTGTAATACCACTTTGGAGCAGGGTGTTTTCCCTGATAAACTGAAATATGCCATTGTTATGCCATTGCATAAAAAGGTGGATACGTCGGATGTCAACAACTATCGCCCAATCTCTCTTCTGACAGCTCTATCAAAAATTTTTGAGAAAGTAATGTATTCAAGAGTAGCCTCCCATATATGTAAAAAAGTACTAACAAAATGTCAGTTTGGTTTTCAGAAAGGCTTTTCAACAGAAAATGCTATATACGCTTTCACTGATCAAATATTAAATGCTCTGAATAACCGGACATCACCCATTGGTATTTTTTGTGATCTCTCAAAGGCCTTTGACTGTGTAAATCATGGATTTCTTTTAGATAAGCTAAATCATTATGGTTTGAGGGGGGCAGTGCACAAATGGTTTAATTCATACTTAACTGGAAAAATGCAGAAAGTTGAAATAAGTGGTTCATGTAATGTTAATACAACAGCTGATTCCTCAAACTGGGGGGCTATCAAGCACGGGGTCCCACAGGGTTCGGTCTTAGGTCCTTTACTGTTCTTGATATACATTAATGACTTACCATTCCATATTGATGAAGATGCAAATTTAGTTCTTTTTGCTGATGATACAAGTATAGTAATAACATCCAAAAACAAAGAACTAAGTGATGTAATTGTAAATGATGTTTTTCACAAAATTTTTAAGTGGTTCTCAGCAAACGGACTCTCTTTAAATTTTGTTAAAACACAGTATATACAGTTCCGTACAGTAAATGGCACAACTCCAGTAATAAATATAGACTTTGAACAGAAGTCTGTAGCTAAGGTAGAATTTTCAAAATTTTTAGTTGTGTCCATTGATGAGAGGTTAAACTGGAAGCAACACATTGATGGTCTGCTGAAACGTCTGAGTTCGGCTACGTATGCTATTAGGGTTATTGCAAATTTTGGTGATAAGAATCTCAGTAAATTAGCTTACTATGCCTACTTTCATTCACTGCTTTCGTATGGTATCATATTCTGGGGTAATTCATCGTTGAGTAGAAAAGTATTCATTGCTCAAAAACGTGTAATCAGAATAATTGCTGGAGCCCACCCACGGTCATCCTGCAGACATCTATTTAAGGATCTAGGGATCCTCACAGTATATATATATATATATATAAAACAGAAAGAAACTTCCACATGGGAAAAATATATTAAAAACAAAGATTCCAAGACTTACCAAGAGGGAAAGCGCCGGCAGACAGGCACATGAACAAAACACACAAACACACACACAGAATTACGAGCTTTCGCAACTGGCAGTTGCTTCGCCAGGAAAGAGGGAAGGAGAGGGAAAAATGAAAGGATGTGGGTTTTAAGGGAGAGGGTAAGGAGTCATTCCAATCCCGGGAGCGGAAAGACTTCCCTTAGGGGAAAAAAAAGGACAGGTGTACACTCGCACACACACACACACACACATATCCATCCGCACATGTCTGCTTGTGTCTGTGTATGTGCGGATGGATATGTGTGTGTGTGTGTGTGTGTGTGTGTGTGTGTGTGTGTGTGTGTGTGAGTGTACACCTGTCCTTTTTTTTCCCCTAAGGGAAGTCTTTCCGCTCCCGGGATTGGAATGACTCCTTACCCTCTCCCTTAAAACCCACATCCTTTCATTTTTCCCTCTCCTTCCCTCTTTCCTGACGAAGCAACTGCCAGTTGCGAAAGCTCGTAATTCTGTGTGTGTGTTTGTGTGTTTTGTTCATGTGCCTGTCTGCCGGCGCTTTCCCGCTTGGTAAGTCTTGGAATCTTTGTTTTTAATATATTTTTCCCATGTGGAAGATTCTTTCTGTTATATTCACTTATGAAATTTGTTGTTGATAATCCAGCCCAATTCAAAAGTAATAGCAGTGTGCATAGTTGTAACACCAGGAGAAAGGATGATCTTCACTATGCAGGGTTAAAACTGACTTTGGGACAGAAAGGGTTAAATTATGCTGCCACAGAAGTCTTTGGTCACCTACCAAACAGCATCAAAAGCCTGACAGATAGTCAACCAACATTTAAAAATAAATTAAAAGAATTTCTAGCTAACTCCTTCTACTCATTGGCCGAATTTTTAGATATAAATTAAGGGAGGGAAAAATCTAACTTAAGCATTAGTGTCATGCAATATTTTGTGTAATGTAATATCTTGTACAGACATCTTTCATTAACCTGACACGTTCCACATCATTACGAAGTGTCGTATTCATGATCTATGGAACAAGTATTAATCTAATCTAATCCAACAAATTAGTAACATAACCATACGTAAAACTTTACAATACATAGCAAGTGCAATTTACAACAACCGTCTCTTCACTTCACTAAAAAATGTTCCTTGTTATGTAAGCCCTGGACAATGATCTATAACCAAGTGGGCAACAGCTGCTGCTCTATCTTCCAAGTAGGCTTCTGTCTGTTGTTGTACGGTCATTGGCAGATTGTACTCAGCTAGCAATTGGCCGAGGCAAAGCTGACATCTTCACACTCAGCGCCGCCCATGGCACTGGTGGAACTCGCGTAAATGGCGAGTCTCTATGGCACTGGCACCAGCTCACATGGTGTGTGTGTGTGTGTGTGTGTGTGTGTGTGTGTGTGTGTGTGTGTGTGTGTGAGAGAGAGAGAGAGAGAGAGAGAGAGAGAGAGAGAGAGAGAGAGAGAGAATGTAATAAGATATGTGATGTGAAGCAATAGCACACCAGTTGCATTAAAAACAATTTTTATGCAACTAGTGTATTATTTCTTCACACTGGCATTCTTGAAAACCAGTTGCTGAAAATGATGAGGGGAAAATCTGACTGACAAGATTGGTCTTTGGTGTGTGTGGAGAGGAGTGAAGGGAAATGCTGACGTAACCGGTGCTCAGCAGTACTGACAGAAACTGCAACATTTAGCTTCAGTACACAATTCTGACACTTCAACTGCTTGGTCACTGGCAGTGGCAGAAATTTGAGAACACGGGTTCTGGACAGATGTTATGTGTGACAAAACTGAACGACAGAATCATCAGCCCCCTTTTATTGTGCAACTTACAGCCAGTTAACATTGTTGGCAACATGGTTATTACCAAACATGCATGTGGATCATTTTCATCCTTGCTCTAAAGTGGTAGGCAGCCTATGTTGTTGAGGTACAGAGTATCCAATAATAAATCTATACTTAAATATACAGCTCTAAAACTGGCAGTATATTTATAATGTGTAGCCGATACTTATCTAGGCCAGTACATCTAATTGTTTTTCATCAATACTTTTTCAGACATCAATATATTAGACAACTGATATTTTTAAAAATATCAACAGTCCTATTTCCGAGAATGGTGTCACCTGATGAAGGCCCACCAGGGTGAATGGCGTTAATGTGAGACACCCGACAAATTACATCACCATTCAGTCCTCCTCTGATCTCTATGCCCCCCACCCTTTGTTAGCTGGCACACGCTTTCCCCCTTCACGGCTGTTAGTTTGAGCAGCCACTCAAAAAGGAGAGCACTGAACAGTCAAAGGTGGGTGGATTTGGGTACCTGCATTACTGTGTGTGAGAGCACGTACTTGCACTATAAAAAGAGTGCCCGCTCAAAAGCTAGGAACATTTCTGTATTGTTATGAGTTTCTGTGTACCACTCATGTATCAGCTGCAACTGAGGGGTAACCTTCCTTTGCTTTGTGTACGATTTTCTTACAGGAGCTTCTGTTACTATGGTTGATATCTCAGAATTAAGTCTACTGTTGATGTTTGGTGAAGATTAATCCTACAGCCACAATCTACCTTCCACATAGTATTTTATTCCATAGGTATCTGCAACGAAGGGCACTTGCTGCCCTGCGAACATTGAGTACAGAGCTTTCATTCATTACAGAATTCTCATACACCATGGATAACAATTTTCTGGGAATATAATGTAATTAGATGGATTAAAAAAATCTACTCACTAAATGGCGCCAGGAGAACACACTTTTAACAGATATTACAATTTGGAATACATTCAGTTTTTTGAGTCACCTATACAATTTACTTCTTATGGTAATGAGACAATTAAATCTCTGAACTGGCAACTCAGCTACAATCAATGAAAATGACAATTTTAGATCCTTGCTGCCACCCCCCCCCCCCCCCTCCCTCCTCATGAATAAATTTCAATATACACCCATGCTTTGTTGTTTGATGTGAATCAAGCTCAGCCTCTTAACTCATGCCTTCAAGTTACAGTAAAATGAAATCACCTCATCTATAAGTACCACTAAACAGATGCTACAGACCGTGATATGCTAAGATGTTTGAGACAGAACAATCTGTGTTTATAATCTAACTAAACTTACCTTACTAAGAGTGTCAGCAATTATGTGGAACTGGTGTTCACACAACACCTTCCATAGTCCAAGAACTTCACAGACATGTGCAATGAAGACTCGGAAGGCATCCAAGGAACGTTTCTCTTGAAGCTGCACTTGCTGGACAGGCAGCTGCGGTCTTCTGGAGACAGGGGTTCCATAACTGTCTTGGCCTGATACCTCCGAAGCCAAATTTGTCTGTTGGTTCATCCTGTAATTAAGAAAAACTATTAACTGTATGCATTAATCAATATTTATTGAAATATGAGGAATGGGGGATTGGAATTTCCATAGTTACATGTGATGCAATGTAATAATACAAAACATTATGCTATGGACAAATAAAAGACATCTCCAATCAGCAAATTATTTTAAACTTCAAGGTATAAGAGGTAACACTCTTAATTTTATGAAACAGAGACTTTGAAACATGGAGATCTTACTCAATTACTTGCTATGGGCTTTAACTTTCCACTGCCCGCATACCAGGAATCCTGTGGCCAAGTCTACTTTATATGCTCAATCTTATAAAAGGCTGAATTTGTTTGCAAGGATGAATTTTATTACAGGGAAAAGAACGTTTTGGAAAGAAGGAACTAATACATTGGGACATGTCATGCAACCATAAAATTACTCAAACATAAGACCAGCAGAAAAATGCTCGTATCAGAGCATAACAAGTGCAAACATATTCCTGAATGAGTGACTGAAAAGTGGGATACCAGCTGCCTCATTCTACCTTCTTCAGTACCTTTGAAAATGTTCCCAAAAATTTTGGCACGAGAACATGTTTGTGCTCTTTTTTTGCAATTCACCTCTAACTCCCGTAACTGTAACTCAATTGCACCCACTAGTCCATCGCTATTAAGTCCATCATACCTTTCCACTCCCAGTTGCCTTAGCTCACCCACTCATTCAGCCGAACTCTTTGTCATTATCTCTTTGTCTCTGTCATTATCTCCTGCATCACAGCCACACTCCACTTCATTCCGTCTTACTACTAATGTGTCCTCTCACTGTTACTGTCTCCTTTTGCCCTCTCTTACTGCCACTTTCTCATTCCTTCCTTCTGCTGCTGCTGTCTCTTCTCAGTGCCACTACCTCTCTCCACCTGTCATTCTCATATCCTCTCTCTCTCATCATCACAGGCTCTCACACACTTCCACTTTCTCTTTATTGTCAGTTCTTTCAGTGAGATTAAGTGCTTCAACCTGTACATATGAACAATTACTATGGTTACACAAAACGACACTGGTGTGCTAAACATAAGGACAAATGTAACTTCCGTACGATGTATCACTACCAAGTAACACACCCCAGTGGAATTTATACCATACATAGAAAGACCTGCTACACTATAGTACAGAAGGTCAAGAAAAGAAATACACAATGGGATGGACAGAAATGACTTTTTTATTCAGAGACAATAATTACAGTGATGTTGCCACAATTCGCGGTGGTCCCTTGGATATTACAAAAGGTGACATGATTCTTAGTAGGGAGGGTGCAAGGACAGCAATGTGTGCCCTGTAATGTGCTCCCATGCTGGCCATAAGGTATGTGAAGAGTTCTTATGGTAGGGCATTCCATTCCTCCACCAGCATGGTTGATAACTGCTGGATGGTTGTTGGTGCATGTGAATATGGTGCAATATATGTCCCCATAGGTGCTCAATGGTATTCAAGTTGGGGGATGTGCACACCCTGGCATTCACCAATATTCTCCCCTTCCGAGAACTGCTCCACCTGTACTCTTTGTGCATGTCACCTATTGTCAGCCAAAAACTGATGCCAGGGCTGAATGCATCCTGAAAAGACACACATGGGGAAAGGGTGCAGTGTCACAACAACATTGACTGGTGAGTGTACTGTGTTCAAAAGTTTAGAAGTCAGTACATCCATGCATTATGCCTCCCCACGTCATAACATATGGACTACCAGATCGATCACGTTAAACAATATTGCTGGGTGCATTGTGTGTTCCCACCTCTACCCACCTGAGGACTTCTATTTTCCACAAATCACCTTGTAGTGTGCGGCAGAGAGTACTTTGCTACTGCTGTCACTTCCTCTCTTTCCTGTTCCAGTCACACGGTTTGCAGGAAGAATGATTGCTGGTAAGCCTCCGTGTGGGTTTTAATGTCTCTAACATTATTTTCATGGACTTTTCACATGATATAAGTAAGAGGAAGCAAAATACGTGTTGAAAAATCTTTGAACGTACACTCTCTGAACTTTAACAGTAAAGCAAAAAATAACGATGTATCTGCCGCTGAAGTTGGTGGAATATCTCCATGACACTTTTGAGCTTGCTTAAAGTACTTCTAACAAAACCTGCTGTTCTTCTTTGGATCTTCTCTATTTCCTCTATCAATCCTATCAGTTACAAATCCAACACTGACAAGCAATATTCATGTACTGGTCAAATGTTTTTAAGCCATCTCCCTTGTTGACAGACTACATTTTTTTTTAGGATTCTTGAAATGAATCTCAGTCTGGTGTCTGCCTTCCTGTGATTAGTTTTTAGTGGCCATTCCACTGTACACTGCTTAAATTCTTTATTTGATTCTTAATAAAGCTTTTCAACCATCAAGACTACAACAAAAATGTTCCATCCTTTCATGGAAATTTATCATACATATCAAACCACCCTCAATGGTTGCGGTGTCTCCAATAATACTATAATTTTTTTTTAATTTATTGCCAAGTTAGTTTGATAAAGTTCAGAGGGGTCAGGACTAAAATGTTTACGCTCAATAAGAAAACTGGTTTTAATAAGCAATGTCTATCTCAGCATGTAATTCCTAAATCTGCAAACATCAATATTAACATCAATTTGTCTGTTGCTTTTCATGTTAGAGAAAAAGAGCAGTCTATAGTGGAAAGTCAAAAATTAGAGAAGCTTGCATCAAAAGACATCTTAGTAACAAAATGTATAATATGTTTCTATTTCTGAGTAACAAGGTTTTTCTTAATTTTTTTCATGTTGCTCATATTTGCATATGAAAAGATAAATCTCTTGCAAGATGCCATTGCAGACTGCATATGAAAATTAACTCTTTGACAGACGGTCATGGTAATGCAATGTAGGGCTGTTCAAATAATGAAAACACATTTTCTCCTAGACTCATTAATCTTACTGGGACACAATCTCGTAAAGCTGAAACTGTTCCACTGAATAAAGGTCTTAAAATTTAAATCAAACCAAAATAAAATGTATAGATGCTAATGTTGAAGTTTTAACTAAATCTACAAAACTGACTAAGTCTAGAGGACATAAAATAGCTTTACAAATTGAAGAACTTATCAGGAAAGTAAAAAGCAAACAAAAATTAAATAATTATTTTCAATTAGTGTGAAAAGCTTAACTAATAAATAGATAATAGGTGAAGCCTTTATAATTAAGAAACAAAGGGAAAACCCTTGTGATTGCTAGAGGAGAATATACACAAAAACATTTTTTAATGGAAAATGACACCAGTGAAATTAGTAGAGATCCAAATGCTAAGTTTCAAACTAAAATTAAGAAACTGATTGATAATGATAATCACCTGTTATTTCTGCCAGATGAAAGAGCTCTTTGAAAGTAATGATTCTACAATTACCAAAGCTTAGATCATTATTGAAATCTAACAATGGAAAATCCAAGATGGAATGTAACAATACCAGAGAAGGAAAGTTGCCACTTACTATATAGATGCTGAGTCACGATAGGCTGCTCACATAGGCTGCTCACAGTGGTGTGTGTGTGTGTGTGTGTGTGTGTGTGTGTGTGTGTGTGTGTGTGTACTGCTGACAAAGGCCTTAATGACTGAAAGCTATGAGAGTGTGAATCTTTTTATTGTGCCTACTGCGATTCAGCATCTCCGCTATATGGTGAGTGGCAACTTTCCTTCTCTGGTGTTTTTACATTACATCCTGAATTTTCCATTGTTTGATTTTTGCCAGACTGATTTTCTTCGATCCTAACCCTTTGCTGTTTTCCTTTGTAACTACTTTCTTTTGCATCGCTCTACTCAATGTCCGTCTTCCTTTGTTTTCTTTCCTGTGTTTCTCTTGTAGCCTTACGAACCGCACTGCACACACTACTTATGAGCCACACTGTATCAACCGACTCACCCGCACGTAACAGACGGCCTCAAGACCTCGCCGATTGTTGGTGCAGCATCTTATGTCCCACATTACTCCTGCTGATATAATTATAGCCTATACCTTCAAACTTATCACGCTCCCTGTGTCAGTTCCGGTATTTTTGCGTGTTATCTCCCACACTTTTCCAGTGCCACACAATCTTACATCTCTAACTATTAACCCCTCCGCACCACCCACACTTTCTCCGTTCTATCCGTGTTCGCACCCACTAAACCCACCTCATCCAGTCACATCTGCCGTCCCGCTTCTTTACACTTATCCGCCCTCAAACATGCTACCACAGCAACATACATATATTTATTAATGATTAATTATTCTCTACTGTGACTTTTCACCAATTTCAGTGAGTTTTCGCCTTCCTCCGATTACATCCGCAGAAAGAACCGCAGTCCAGTGTGTGTGTGTGTGTGTGTGTGTGTGTGTGTGTGTGTGTGTGTGTGTGTGTGTGTGTACTGCTGACAAAGGCCTCAATGGCCGAAAGCTATGAGTGTGTGAATCTTTTCATTGTGCCTATCGTGACTCAGCATCCCCGCTATATGGTGAGTGGCAACTTTCCTTTTCTGCTATTAACAAAATCTACCTACACATCCAACCATTAAAAATGTAAACTGTCCATCTTACAAACTTAATAGTAATCTTAATGAAATCTTCAAAGTCTGTGTATACATATGAAGGAAATTTTAGTATTATGAACAGTTTTGAGCTTGCACAAGCAATTTACAATAGATCAAACAATGTAAAATTCTTTCAATGATAAGATTTACCATCAAAAAGGTGGCCTAGCAACGGGAAATTCTCTAGCTGGAACTTCAAAAGACATTTTTGTCAATTACACTGAAATCAAATTCTTTAAAGAAAATCCTGAAATTATCAGTAAAATTATTACATAAGAGATGTGCAAATGGTACACTGTTGCTCTACAAAGGTTCAAAAGATGAAACAGGTACTTTATTTCAGGTTGTAAATATTCATCCAAAGTTATAACGACAGAAGAATAATTTCTTGACCTTGCTATTGCCAACCATAATGGAAAAACGTTTCACTGCTTATAGAAAACCTACTCCAACAAATGCTATCATGAACACTACATCATATCATCTGCATAAAAATAAGATAATTCTTTTTCTCAATGACTTGTAGGATGTTGAAATTCTCTCCAAATCTAAGCAAACACAAAACGAAATTGCTATCCTGAAACAAATAGCTAGGAGTAATGATTTTGTAGCAATGTTTCACTATATAACTTAATAAAATAACTACAAAATTGAAAAATAAGGCATGTTGGGTGCTGCATGATGAGTGGTTAAGGAAAAAACACGTTACTCAAACATCTAATGTACTACAGACTGAGCATGGAATGGTCTCCTTATTCTGAAGGTCTCAGGGAAAGTCACTGCTGATGTGATTACACTGGATAAAAGAGTGGTACAAAGGATAGCTTAATCAGTGCTGAGTCGTCCACAAAAACATGTTCTATACACAATGCATGTGAGTATGGGACACAAAGTTATTAACTAGTATCCGAGTATTCACCAGCACAACACCAATTTTACCGAAGTGAGGCATGGAATGGTTCACCTCTCATGGGAGATAGGGACAGGGCAAGACCCAAAGGAAAGGCAAACGGTTATCACACAAGCTTACTGGCAGTAAGCTCTGAACTCTAATAGTACTCCAAGCTCGCCAAATGTAATGTCTTGCGATGCAAAGCACTAATTTACATTCTGGGCTGTGCAGTAGTAGTGGCATGGCATGGGTGAGTGTCAACACTTCATGATGAGTATCTCTAGTATGTGCATTGTAGTGGAGCATCAGGCCGATGACCAATGTTGATGCTCAGAGGAAAGAACTAGGACTGAGTACAAGGCTAGGTCAGTGGACGCCTTGCTAGGTACAGAGTTCTTTAATTTGTACTGGTTGCCAGCCACCCAGTGACTGTAGCACATGTGTGAAGAAAGAACTCTGCTGCAGTTCCATACATTCCCAGCTCACTACATCCATCTGCTAAGACTGATGCGAGACAAATGGCCAGCATAATTTTAATGCAAATGATATTGATGTTCAGTTCACGAAGATACAAAAAAATTTCAGATTATCCTGCTATAACTATGTCAAAATTTGTTAAAGTGATATTTATGGATAATCTACCTGATAAATGAATTGCTTAAAAATACATGTGTAACTTTAGCATTTACCACCAATTATCACTTCAGAGCCCTTTAAGAAATTGACATTTATGCCCATTACAAAAAAGCATTTACCTTAAGCACTAAACCTGTATACTTTTATTGGTCCAATTCTATTTTAGTTCCTGTCAAGTACACTATTGACATTTTTCTCTCTCTTCAGTATCTACTTTGATAACTTTTATTCTTACAATGTGGCATATAATTTAATATTCCACTAAATGCTGACTTGTAATATTTGTCATCCTAATACTGACTGACGTGAGACTTTTTTGCTGCCAATACACTATTATCGTCGAGTAATAGGTTGGCCACTTCTGAAGCAATGTACCCTAGTCGACTCATCAACGATCCCATCTCTGTGGAGACTTACTTTGTCCTTTGGCAGTATGTCTTTGGCTGATTCATGTTGTTGTCCCCATGGTGACCGATGGTATCTATTACCAGTACAACTCTGGCTTTTTATGTGCCTAGCTACCTATGCACTTTATTGACACTCTCCACGCTGTCTGTGTCATGACAACTGACGGCATCATCTACATTCATCTTTGCATTAACCACCCTATTAGGGCTTTGTTGTTACTTCCACATTTCGCCCATAGATGGCAGCTGTGATTCTTATAATGAATTCCTATTGGTTGTCTACGCATTTTCAATTATATTATTTTACAAATGTAACTAATGTTTACAGTGTAACGACGAAAACAATTTCTGACAACATAATTTAACTGGATAGATAAAATATTTACTTATCAAGCAGCGGCAGAAAATACACATAAAAAGGGGTTGTAATTAGGCAAGCTTTTGGAACCAGTGGCTCCTACTTCAGGCAGAAGGGTTGAAGGGGAAGGAAGAATGGTGAAGGAAAAGGACTTAAGAGGTCTAGGAGAAGGGGTAGATTTCGAGAAAAATCACACAGAACCACCTGTCAGGGGAGACTTACTGTACAGGATGAGAAGGAAAGACTGTTGGGGACTGCATTGGACGAGATTTGAAAACGTGAGAGCTTAATGGTGGAAGACAGGGTAATATGCAAGACAGAGATTACTGCTTAAACATCAAGGATGAGTTAAGAGTGGAAAGCTAAGAGCATTGTACGTAACAGAAGGGGAAAGGGGGAGGGGGGGGAAGAGACAAGCAAGACCATTTTCTACATCTTTCATTGTCTTAAACATTTATTTTTCACTGCACTTACTTAGCTTTCAATCTTATTAACTCATGCATGATGTTTAAGCAGTAATATCTGTCTTACATATTACTCTCTTACACCTCTCAGGTTTTCAAATCTCATCTGATAGAGTCTGCAACAGTCTGTCTTTCCTTCTCATCCTGTGTGGTAAGTCTCTCCTGATATGCAGTTCTGGGTGACTTTCCAGAAATCTACCCCTTTTCCTACACTTCTCCAGTCCTTTTCTTTCACCCCGCTTGCTTCCCCTTCAACCCTTCTGCCTGGAGGAGGAGCCACTGGCTCCAAAAGTCTGCCTAATCACAACCCTCTTATGTGTGCGTTCTGCTACGGCTTGGTAATGTTTACAGTAGCTACTCTTGATTTATTTCAGCCTGCTATTTTATATTTTTATTCTATAATGTACCCATGCTTCTGTTATTTGGTGGGCAGTGTCCTTTACTTCTAAATTCAAAACTTAACTTTTGAACTATTGTCTGTAAACTTCTACCACACTCACTCCCTTTTCACACTGTGTTTGTTGCTCCCTAACACCTGACCCAGCAATCGGTAAGCGCTGGCAGAACAAGAGACAGCTGGGTTTTCCTATAATGTACAATTTTATTCTGAGTAATTTTTATGCAATTTCCATATCTTTGATTATTGATCAAGTTAGATTTTAGAAACACTGTACTCCTTTTTGTTCCGCTTGTTGACTATTAGTAAACACAGTAAAACTTTAGTTAAGCAAACCCCAGCAACTGCTAAAAAGAAAAAAAAAAGTGGAGAAGACTGTATTCGAAGTAATAATTCGAGACGGGAGTATACTGGACTGTGGTTACTGGGGAGAGGTGAACGTCTGAGTGAGAGTTGTTTCCTCACCTACCAGCTCACCGGTCTAAACAAAACTGCCAACAGCAGCACATCTGAATGATTGTCTTTCAACTGCTTGCGTATTTTTTTGTGTGCAATGATAAAAACTATTAAGTACGGTCTATGTTGATGTTGATGTTGTTGTTGTTGTCATCGTCTTCAGTCGTGAGACTGGTTTGATGCAGCTCTCCAAGCTACTCTATTCTGTTCAAGCTGCTTCATCTCCCAGTATCTACTGCAACCTACATCCTTCTGAATCTGCTTAGTGTATTCATCTCTTGGTCTCCCTCTACGATTTTTACCCTCCACGTTGCCCTCCAATACTAAATTGGTGATCCCTCCATGTCTCAGAACATGTCCTACCAACCGATCCCTTCTTCTGGTCAAGTTGTGACACAAACTTCTCTTCTCTCTAATCCTACTCAATACTTCCTCATTAGTTATGTGATCTACCCATCTAATCTTCAGCATCACCACATTTCAAGAGCTTCTATTCTCTTCTTATCTAAACTATTTATTGTCCATGTTTCACTTCCATTACATACATGGCTACACTCCATACAAATACTTTCAGAAACGACTTCCTTACACTTAAATCTATAATCAATGTTAGCAAATTTCTCTTCTTCAGAAACACTTTCCTTGCCAATGCCAGTCTACATTTTATATACACTCTACTTCGACCATCATCAGTTATTTTGCTCCCCAAATAGACACTATGTATATTATTGTAATGTAATTTTTAACTTTAGTAAACAACATACTTTTAGTCCACTAAGAGATTTTTTAATTCATTTAACCTTCAAAACTTTTCACAAATATGTTCTGTAATTACAGTACAAAATACTATTGAACATATTAGACGTTCACCGCTTTACCCAGGGTTTTAATGCATAAATGGCATACATGTCATTTTATGAGCTTCCCTATTCAGATGGATCTTATTTTATTGAAAGACTCACTTCTGTTACGGCTTCTTCTGCAGCAGCCAGCTATTGAGCTAGTGCTTGCTTAGGCTACATTATGACATTAGCACGGATTGAGTCTATTAGTTAGAATAGATACTGAGAACTGTTTCATGATAAAGTTTCAGACACTTATTATGGGTATCTTTATGCAGAGGGCATTCTACAGTAATGAAATTGTGATGTAATAAAAGAATCCATAGCGTGAACTTACTTGTAACTGAATTATCTACCAATTCTTTTTAGTGAAGTGCTTAGCAATATATTAATAGCAATTCAACTAAGATTTAATTAAAACATATGTGCAAGTTTTGTGATTTTATCTGAAAGACCAATATTTCATAGTCTTTATTCAGATTACTTTTTATTTTGTTGGTGGATGAACATAATAAGAAATGTTTTCCAATGCCAATTGCTGCCAACTAAGGCTGGTGTTATTGCCTTATTGAATACTATACTCTGAAACCAAGCACTCTTTTCTCTGAACAACTGTAATAATTTCTCAAGAAAATCAACTTTTAAGATCTCTGAGCAACCTTAATTCATTACATCTAGAAACATTTTCAACAGGCCTTGCAGCTCTATCGATAGTGTACGAGACTTTGTAATTGTTGGATCACTAGTTCAAACCACATTTTGACCTTTTTTTCCCATTCGATTTGAATACCTACATCATTTAAATATAATGCAGCAAATATACACTAATTGACACATATCCAGTTACTTTTAGAAATACACAAGTCGTCTTATTTATAATGATGTATCAGACATCTGCTCCCATCAGCCACCATGCCATCACTATTCATGAAGTGATCAAGCAGAGGCAACTGTTGTCAACTACTAGTAAAATGTGTAATATTGCACATTTTTCATAAAAAATGAGAATGTGTGTGTTTAGTATGCATTTGATTCATTTTATATTTAAATGACGCAGATATTCAAATTGAAAGAAGAAAAATGTTCTGACCAAAAGGATACTCAAACCAGCGGCCCAAAGATTATGTCTCGTGCACTACCAAATGAGCCATGAAGGCCATTAATATGATATTACGGTGTTTTTGTTAGTCTGAGTGTGATGCAAAGCTCCTTTGGATATGCATGAAACAGGCAATTCAACTACAGTCGTTACGAAATACAGTAAATGTACTTTCAATTGTGAATGTGGACAACCATCGTATTCAGAATAACAAAGGCACCGCAATATCTTATTTATTTGCTGACATTGGGTAGGTGATCTTCAAGTAAAATGTCTCTCATGCATGGGAACATACATAATGGTCGTGTAAGTGCTGGTTTTTGACACATGGCTGATGAAGAATGGACATTTAGGTCTGGCAGTGAGTCACACACAGACAGCCAAACCGTAAGGAGACCGACAGAACAGCAAGGCCCTGAGCCCCCTCCACACACACACACACACACACACACACACACACACACACACACACACACACACACACACACAGAGAGAGAGAGAGAGAGAGAGAGAGAGAGAGAGAGAGAGAGAGAGAGAGAGAGAGAGAGAGATATTCTTAGAACTAACTACATATCAAACCATTAATAAGACATTTAACAGGATACATTTATACTTACTGCATGTATCCTACAGAAAACTGGGCATTCTTTTCCAGAAATGCTCTAAGAGCATGGATGTGGCCTAACAACCATGCACAATCTTCTCTAGAAAGTGTGCTGCACAGCTGCAAGAGAAAAGATACTATTTCAGTAGTCCCATGTTACCAATGAAAATGAATGAAGTGAAAAGAATGGCACTCACAAACTGTTTTTTATCCATTGTTGTTAGGTGGACTGTTCGGAGATTCCAGATAGGTCTCAACAGTCTACTCATATAAAGATAAAGACCATTATGCTTTGCTGAGAACTGAACACCTCCAACATTTCCATCTTGCACGTTTGCAGGCAAAGATTGTGGACTGAGAAAGCTAGGACCAATATTCTGATCCCTTGTAGGGCCTTGTGGAATTGGTCCACGAATTGGTGTCGACACAAAGCCAGGATTGAAGGCTGAAATAGCAATGGAAACAATTGTTAATATTTGCCTACACACATTCTCAAGCCTTTCACACTCAATGTTTTTACATACTGAAACTTCCTGGAAAATTAAAACTGCATGATGAACCAAGGATCAAACTCGAGACCTCTGCCTTTCGTGGGCAAGTGCTCTATCAACTCAGCTACACAAGCACCATTTTAATCAACCAGGAAGTTCCCTATCAGCACACATTCCACTGCAGAATGAAATTTTCATTCATGTTTACATACTGATATTTTTTGTATCTTTGTGACTATTTTGGTATTAGAGACCCATACTCCCCAATGTGAATTACATCACATGTCCCATATGGGTTATTCCACATCAAATCAACAAATGAAACCATCATTTTCAACCGTACCCTCTTGGATTTAAATGAAATTAAGTATGCCTATAGTACTCATAAATAGTACCACAAATTAATTTTTTCACATTTTTCTGATAAGAAGTTACCAAGTAATGGACATTCAAGAATTGAAAAAAAGACAAATTTTTGACTCTCAGAACAGTGTTGTTTTCTTCACAACTCATTTTCTAGTTAAGCTAGAACAATAAAATTTTCTTCATTGGAAAGCTCTTTTAAAGAGCTTTTATATGATACCAAACATCATTAGTTTACTTCCTGGCAGATTAAAACTGTGTGCCCGACCGAGACTCGAACTCGGGACCTTTGCCTTTCGCGGGCAAGTGCTCTATCAACTGAGCTACCGAAGCACGACTCACGTCCGGTACTCACAGGTTTACTTCTGCCAGCTGAGCTAGTTGGTAGAGCACTTGCCCGCGAAAGGCAAAAGTCCCGAGTTCGAGTCTCAGTCGGGCACACATTTTTAATCTGCCAGGAAGTTTCATATCAGTGCACACTCCACTGCAGAGTGAAAATCTCATTCTGGAAACATCCCCCAGGCTGTGGCTAAGCCATGTCTCCACAGTATCCTTTCTTTCAGGAGTGCTAGTTCTGCAAGGTTCGCAGAAGAGCTTCTGTAAAGTTTGGAAGGTAGGAGACGGATACTGGCAGAAGTAAAGCTGTGAGTACCGGACGCGAGTCGTGCTTCGGTAGCTCAGTTGGTAGAGCACTTGCCCGCGAAAGGCAAAGGTCCCGAGTTCGAGTCTCGGTCGGGCACACAGTTTTAATCTGCCAGGAAGTTTCATATCAGTGCACACTCCGCTGCAGAGTGAAAATCTCATTCTGGGATCATTAGTTTATATATATATATACACACACACACACACACACACACACACACACACACACACATACAGTCGATAAAAACATTGTTGAATTTATCGAATTTCGAAAAACTGTATTTTTAAAATTCTCAAAAAAAATATATGTGAAAGATACACTTTACATCTACATATTCTGAAACTTTCAACTTGGGACGAGCATGGCATCAGTATAAAAAGCAATTTTATGTTTACCACGATTCTCCAAAATCACAGTCAGATAGGCGAATTTCTATTATTTTGCTACACATGAAAATATTACAGTGTTAGATTTTGTTGCATGGTCCACAAACTGTACTTTTGAAACGAATAACTGCTTATTAAACTTTAGTGCTAACTATTTATTAATAGCTGTAAAATCACAGGGGAAAAAAGAAAGCTATCTCTCATTTTAAAGATTTTATATAAAATGATTCTTTGGTGTTACTATCTGCAATCTATTCAGTATTTTATCTCTGGTTAATATTGTCAGCAATTTTCACCTATTGTTGAAAGTGACCCACACATTCTTTTGTTGTGAGGCAGCTTTAGTGAAATTATGTGATTAATTCTGAAATGTGTTTTGAATCTAGCTTGAAGGTACTTTTGTACAAACCTCACAAGAGTCTGTAAGTTTGTATGCCTATAACCAGTTAATGTTTGCATACTATTAACATAATGAAATATTTTTACAGGAAGTGAAAGAATATAGAGAAGTAATATTTGTAGAACTGAATATAGAAAGCTGCGGCATTCAACTTCAAAAACATTTTTTTTAATTTAGTTTGTTTACTTGAGAAATATAAAATGCTTAAAATTTCTGCTTTGTGCTGTAATCCATTTACTGAAAAGGGCCACAATAACCACAAGAAAAACTTATGGCCTGTTTCACAATGGATGATAGCAAGAAAACCTTTCTTAACTTTAAATCAAAAAGTGTGTGACAACTGCCATAAAAAAATTGCACGAGTAGAAATTTGTGATACGTCTAGCACAGAAATTGATGATGATCTACTGTGTTCTGTGGTGAAACAATAAAGTGAAAAGGTTTTATGTGATAGTGACATACAAGACACTGCAGCAAGTGAGGCCTTAGAAAGGTTGAATGCTTCTTTGCAGTCCGTTGGTGAATCGCCAATTGAGAAGAAACAACTGTGTGAAGCAAAATATCCTAAGGAAAAACTAATTAAATTAACTTCAACAATTCAAACAAAGGTATTATTGCTTCCTTCCAAAAAGGAAGAAGAAGAAGTACATGATCGTGCAGAATCTGAGATGATCAGTCAGCTAAAAGATAAATTTCGTACATGTACATCTCGAAGTAAACAGATGGAAATTCTTACCATTTTACCTAAAAGCTGGAGTGTTAAGAAGTTTCAAGATGAAGCTAATGTAACAAATTAAATGGCTCTATAAGTAAAGGATTTGGTGAAGGCCAAGGGAATTTTGTCTTCACCAAACCCAAAACTTGGCAAGACTCTTGATCAAACAACTGCTGATTTTGTTAGAAACTGTTATTGTTCTGACGAGATAAGAAGGGCAATGCCTGGGAAAAGAGATTTTTGTGCTTGTGAGAGGTAACGGAGAAAAACTGCAAGCACAAAAACGGCTAGTTTTAAGAAATTTGAAAGAAATTTGCACAAACTTTAAAGACAGCCATCCAGAGCACCACATTGGATTTTTGAAGTTTGCAGACCTACGTCCCAAAAACTGTGTTATAGCTGTAAGTAGTGGTACACATAGTGTGTGTGTGTGTGTGTGTGTGTGTGTGTGTGTGTGTGTGTGTGTGTGTGTGTGTACTACACATCAAAACTTCAAACTCATCCTGAGTGGATGTAACATTCCTCAGCTGACAAAGGATGAAGATAATCCAATAAAACTTACAAAGACTGCATTGCAAGAGTTGTATGTAATCCATCATTACCTGCTTGTCATTTTGATGAATGTAAATTCTGCCCTGGCCCAGAAACATTTAAGACATATTTACAAGATTTGTTGAATACTAATGATATTGATAATATTAACTTATCAGCAATGGGTTTCTGTTGATCACACATCTCTAGAAACAATCATAAAATCATCTGACAACTTTAGCGACTTTTTTTATATAAATTAAAATCGCTTACACAACATTCATTTGTTGCTAATCAACAATCAACCTTCCACCTTTCAAAAAGAGACTGTGAAATGGACTTAAAGAAGGCGAGACCTTAGCGTTCTGTGACTTTTCTGAGAATCACTCCTTTGTCATCCAGGGCGAAGCTCAAGGCTATCACTGGACAAACATGCAAGCAACGATTCATCCCATTGTTGCTTATTACAAGGACATGAACAAACTCGAGCACACAAGTCTTGTAATCACATCAGAATATCTAACACATGACACTGTTGCTGTGCATTTGTTCCTATTGTACTTGATGGACTTCCTGACTGTTAAATTCGGGTAGCAGCTCATTATAGAAATAGGAAGAACTTTATCAACCTGTGCCATCATGAAGATGATTTCCAAACTGAAGCTGAATGGCATATTTCATCCATCTCACATGGGAAGGGAGCTAGTGACGGTGTTGGTAGAACAGTTAAACGGCTTGCAGCTCGAGCAAGTCTGCAACGGCCATACAGTGATCAAGTAATGACACCAAGAAAACTTTGTAGGTTTACCAAGGATAATATAGAAGGAATGAACTTCAAGTATGCTACTAAAGAAGATCACAAAAATGAAGAAATGAAACTTACAGAGAGATTTGAGAAATGCTGCAAAATTGTAGGGACACAAAAACTTCACACTTTTATTCATTTTAGCAAGGACAAAATATTAACAAAAGTGTATTCAAACTCTGGTGATAGTAAAATTGAACTGGTGATTGTTTCCTGACCATGATACAATACCGTTCAAAGACAAAAGAATATGTTGCTTGAGATTATAATGGACACTGGTGGTTAACCTGTGTACTTGGGGAAAAAAAAAAAAAAAAAAAAAAAAAAAAAAAAAAAAAAAAAAAAAAAAAAATCAGGAGAAGGATGAAATCACAGTTAGTTTCTTACAACCACGTGACCGTCACCATCTTTTTACATTTCCAAGTCATCCAGACATTCTTTCCATAAGCAGTAGGGAAATAGGGGCAATAGTGAACCCTCAAACTGCTACAGGGCAAACATGTAAATTATCCAGTGCAGAAATGTTGATGTACAACAGACTGATTAGTTCGAAGTACGAGGAAGTGCACTAAATGGATGTCTATTTGTAAATAATAGTAATTACTAACTGAATTTAGGTCTGATATCAATTATTTATCTTTTTTCATTCTGTATTTCTTAATTACAGAAACATAAAACATATGTTCTTTTGTCAATTTTAAGGTATTTTTAATTTCCACATTTTACGACATATAGCTGGTGAGAAGTAGTCCTAATATCTAAAATAAATTTTTAAAGCACCACCCTTACGTAAAATTGTTATTTATAGAGATCCCATACTCATCCCAAGTTGAAATTTTCAGAATATGTAGATGGAACGTGTATCTTTCACATATATTTTTTTGAGAATTAAAAATACAGTTTTTTCAAAATTCGGTAATTTTTTTAACAATTTGTGTATATATATTAAACTAATGATGTTTGGTATCTCATAAAAACTCTTTAAAAGAGCTTTCCAATGAAGTAAATTTTATTGTTCTAGCTTAATTAGAACACGAGTTGTAAAGAAACAACATTGTTCTGCAAGTCAAAAATTTGTCATCCTTTCAATTTTTGAAGGTCCATTACTCTAACTTTTCATCATAAAAATGTGAAAAAATTAATTTGCGTCATGATTTATGAGTAATATATGCATACCTAATTGCAAAAAAATCTGAGAGGGTAAGGTTGTAGCACTTGTTGATTTGACATGGAATTGCCCATATGTTCTAATCACAATGAAGTAGTCTGTGTTATCAGACGAATAAATCACTGTTAACCGATTTGCATTTATACAATTTGATTTGCTAATTATGCCTCTGACAGCAAAACGTGGCATGCAGATAACTCCATATGGTAAGTTTTCAGCTTTCGCACAAGTAAATGTGGAGATTTTCTTTGCTTTATCACCAGCCAAATTCTTCAATAATCATTTTAAGTTAAATTTTCAAACTAGCTGCATGCATAATTTAGCCACAGTTTGGTTGGATGTGAAACAAGGTTCTTCAAAACACAAAGAGCTCACAAGAAGCAGATCATCTCGAAAGTAGATGGGTCTGATCTCACCTCCCCTATACTCCATCCAAGAACAGTTCCATAATCCCTGCTGTTGACTTTATTTGAATTTTACTTTTGCCCCTGTGAAAATATTTTAAATTTCCACTCGGCAAACAACTCATGAATATGTGAGTTCCCGTACTGGTACTGCATTCTCTCATAAAATAAACAATTGGGGGGGTGGGGGGGGGGGGGCGGGGAATTACAGCCACAAACGGGACCCATTTATCAAATTTAAGACAAAAAAAAAAAAAATGTAAAAAGTTGAAGTGCAAAGGTGAAATGGATAATATTTCACACACTCACAATCACTACTTCAAGTTTCATTGCAAAATATTAGTTTGCATTGTTTTTCATTTTGCACAACTGAATATTAGATGTTTCATTAATAATTCACAATTATTTATGTGAAGATACAATACCTTCATGTGTGGTGTGGCTGGGTGGACTCGCAATTCTAGGACTTGCAGGTGTCAGCACGGTGTCGACGAGCGGGTTTGGTGGTGGTGGTGGTGGTGGTGAGAGTGCACCCGTACCGCCACCAACAACACTTCCACCACCAACACTTACACCACCAACACGTGGCTCGCCACCATAAAGAAAAAATGCACGAGTTGCCCACTCAGCAATTTGTGCATTCTGCGCACTGTCAAGGCACGCCAACATTAGGCAAGTTGCACAAGCTTGCTCCTCACGCTGCTCTCTGAAGAAAGTTCTGACTGCACCTGTCTCTGGACCACGACCATCTGTTAGGAGCTGGCGCAATACATCAACAGGGCGTAGTTTGGCTAGTATCTCTGCTCCCTGAAATATACAAAACCTTTCGCTTTTGACACTTGGAACCTCTTCTAAAAATTAATGGTAAGCCTATTCACTGCAAAATGATGACAAAATTAAACTGTACCAGAGGGGATGAGGAAGTGGCTCTGGTTATTTGCTTCTGTGCCAGGTCGGGAGGGTAGTTGCGGGATGCGAAAGCTGTTTTCAGGTTGTTGGTGTAATGGTTCAGGGATTCCTGACTGGAGCAGATTTATTTGCCACGAAGACCTAGGCTGTAGGGAAGGGACCGTTTGATATGGAATGGGTGGCAGCTGTCATAATGGAGGTACTGTTGCTTGTTGGTGGGTTTGATGTGGACGGATGTGTGAAGCTGGCCATTGGACAGATGGAGGTCAACGTCAAGGAAAGTGGCATGGGATTTGGAGTAGGACCAGGTGAATCTGATGGAACCAAAGGAGCTGAGGTTGGAGAGGAAATTCTGGAGTTGTTCTTCACTGTGAGTCCAGATCATGAAGATGTCATCAATAAATCTGTACCAAACTTTGGGTTGGCAGGCCTGGGTAACCAAGAAGGCTTCCTCTACGCGACCCATGAATAGGTTGGTGTACGAGGGGGCCATCCTGGTACCCATGGCTGTTCCCTTTAATTGTTGGTATGTCTGGCCTTCAAAAGTGAAGAAGTTGTGAGTCAGGATGAAGCTGGCTAAGGTAATGAGGAAAGAGGTTTTAGGTAGGGTGGCAGGTGATCAGCGTGAAAGGAAGTGCTCCATCGCAGCGGGGCCCTGGACGTGCGGAATATTTGTGTATAAGGAAGTGGCATCAGTGGTTACAAGGATGGTTTCCAGGGGTAACAGATTGGGTAAGGATTCCAGGCATTCCAGAAAGTGGTTGGTGTCTTTGATGAAGGATGGGAGACTGCATGTAATGGGTTGAAGGTGTTTATCTACGTATGCAGAGGTACGTTCTGTGGGGGCTTGTTAACCAGCTACAATGGGGCGACCGGGATGATTGGGTTTGTGAATTTTAGGAAGAAGGTAGAAGGTAGGTGTGCGGGGTGTCGGTGGGGTCAGGAGTTTGATGGAGTCAGGTGAAAGGTTTTGTAGGGGGCCTAAGGTTCTGAGGCTTCCTTGAAGCTCCCCCTGGACATCAGGAATGGGATTACCCTGGCAAACTTTGTATGTGGTGTTGTCTGAAAGCTGACGTAGTCCCTCAGCCACATACTCCCGACGATCAAGTACCACGGTCGTGGAACCCTTGTCCGCCGGAAGAATGACGATGGATCGGTCAGCCTTCAGATCACGGATAGCTTGGGCTTCAGCAGTGGTGATGTTGAGAGTAGGATTAAGGTTTCTTAAGAAGCATTGAGAGGCAAGGCTGGAAGTCAGAAATTCCTGGAAGGTTTGGAGAGGGTGATTTTGAGGAAGAGGAGGTAGGTCCCACTGTGACGGAGGACGGAACTGTTCCAGGCAGGGTTCAATGTGGATAGTGTCTTTGGGAGTTGGATCATTTTTCTTCGTGGCATAGTGATATTTCCAGCAGAGAGTACGAGTGTAGGACAGTAAATCTTTGACGAGGGCTGTTTGGTTGAACCTGGGAGTGGGGCTGAAGGTGAGGCCTTTGGAAAGGACAGAGGTTTCAGATTGGGAGAGAGGTTTGGAGGAAAGGTGAACTACTGAATTAGGGTGATGTGGTTCCAGATTGTGTTGATTGGAATTTTGAGGGAGTGGAGCTGGAAGTGGGAGATTGAGTAGATGGAAGAGACTGGGTTTGTGTGCAATGAGAGGAGGTTGAGGTTTGCAGGAAAGGTTGTGAAGGGTGATTGAGTTGCCTTTCTGGAGGTGGGAAACCAGGAGATTGGATAGTTTTTTTGAGGTGGAGGGTGGCATGCTGTTCTAATTTGCGGTTGGCCTGTAGGAGGATGCTCTGAACAGCCGGTGTGGATGTGGGAGAGGAAAGATTGAGGACTTTTATTAAGGATAGTTAACTAGTTTTACTACACTCAAATGTTAAAACAATTGTAGAACTATATATCTGATATAATTAAATTTCTCGAGACATTTGAGTCTAAATCTTTATCTGCCATAATGATGGATGCTGAAGAAATGGATTAAAATTTGTGCCACAGTCCGGACTTGAACCCAGGTCTCATGGCTTACTATGCGGGAATGCCAGCCATTACACCACCACAGCAGTATAGCTAACATTGCTGCATGGAATACCCTAGGTGAGTATCCTCCATAATACAAACTTCAATTTTAGAGCTACTGGAAAAACAATGGCCTGCATAAGAAACACAAAATAACACTTAGTAAGCAAATTAACACACAGTGACAACTAAAAATTTGTGCCAGGGATGCCAACACAAATTTTCTGCTTATCACAAGCAATTGCCCTAACCATTGGGCTATCTGAGCCTGTCTCCTGGCATGTTCAAAATTCCACTTTCTTAATGTGCCCACATACAGTTTCTAAACACTGTTATCAAAGTTTCTCAAACAGGTGGTGTGCAAATGGCACTAGGAGGTTGGATCAATTCAATGAAGAAATGTGACTTACCATGGGCCAAGGGTATAAGAAATGAATTAAAGGCACACAATGAAATAAGCAAAACAATAAAGATGCCATGACCTGAAGTGGTATCAGTGCTGGCCATTCAGTTATGCTGAATATGCAACCTAGAAAATTGAAAAATTGTGCCCCGTGGAGCATAAAACTGCAGGATCAGCATATCTGAACAGCAGTTCATGTTATGGCATCTTTATTGGTTTCACACCCACTGATCCATTTATTTAATTCCTGTGCACTCAACTTAACAGACTACAATGTGAAAGCTCGTTAGATACCATGTATTCAACGTACAAACACTTTTCAATAATCTTTATTGATCTGTTTTATTCATAACGCAATAAATTTCTGGGTCATATGATGACATCTTCACACACTCATGACATACAAAATATATGACATGTATCAACTTTAATATGACAGTAAATATGCCCAATTTCCTTTAATTTCACACACTATCAAACAACTGCATAAAAAGTTAAATGATGGAAACTCCAGACACCCCCCCCCCCCCCCCCACACACACACACACACACACACACACATGCGCACGCACGCACGCACGCAAGCACACCTCAGGCATACACAACCACTCCAGTATCTCAAGCCGGAGTGCAACAACACGTGGGATGCAAGCAGCAATGTGGACAGGGTGGGGAAGGATAGTGGTGTATGGATGGGGAGAGAGACAAGTGCTGTCCAGTGGAGTGTGCAGGGACTAGATTGCTAACAGGTGTGGCATCAGGAGGTTGTGGGGGGATGAAAGGAACAAAAATGGAGAGGAGTGGGGGAGTATGGGCAGATTCATTGGCAGAGGGCTGCAAATAAGCAGGCTGGGAGACGAGAATGGGGAGGAGATGATAGGACAGAGGGGGTGGAAATGTTGGGTGGAGGGTGTGGGGACAGTATGTTACTGTAGGTTGACGTCAGGATAATTATGAGAGCGGACACAGTGTTGTAAAGGTAACTCCCATCTGGACAGTTCAGAAAAACTGGTGGTGGGGGTAAGGATCCAGACGACTTGGGTAGTGAAGCAGTCATTGAAATCAGTGAGTTGGGTTCAGCTGCATGTTGTGCCACAAGGTCTACTTTGCCAGTTAGGTGGTGGCCCTTCATCCTGGTGAACAGCTGGTTGGTAGTCATACCAATATAAAAAGATGTGTTATGATTGCAGCACAGCTGGTAAATGACATGGCTGCTTTCACAGGTGTCCGATCCCTGATGGGGTAGGATAAATCCGTTACAGGACTGGAATAGGAAGTGCTGGGCAGATGGATGGATTGGGCAGGGTTTGCACCTGGGTCTTCCACAGGAATATGATCCTTGTGACAAGGGGTTGTGATCGGCAGTGGCATAAAAAAAATACATATAATAAAAAATAAATAAAATTAAATAAATAAACTGATTCACTTAATGTACATGGTCGTGCATAACAAATGATCAAGCAAGTCAGTGTAAAGGCTCTCAGTCACTGCATCTTGGGCAGGACGAGAAAAAAAGTTGAGGGACTAATAACCAAACGGACCTAAAAATGTAACATTCAGAAGAGTAGGATGAAGGAGAAAAGAACTAAAATCAAACACTGTACTCACACTGGCGGCAAGCAGCCACACAATATGGGCATCAACAATGACAGAGGTTGGGTTGTAGGTTTAGTGGTGCAGATACAACAGGAAGTAAACTGACATTGCTATTAAAAAAAAGATATGGTAGGTACTATCCCTTTCTCTCTCTCACATCATTTGCACCTGCACTGCTCCATACCTCTAAATCTCCAATGTGACGCTCCCATCAGTCCTTGTTGGTGTCCATACCATGTGACTGATTGACGGCAAACAGTGAGAGTACCGTGCTTGGTTTTAGTTCATTTTTCCTTCGTCCTACCCTCCCAAACCTTGTATTTTGAGATACATTTGGTTATTAAGCACTCTTTTCTAATCCCACCCATGAGGCAGTGATTTGAAGCCTTCGCACTGAGTGGCCCAACCATTAGTTATGCATGACCAAGTACAGCAAGTAAGTCACTGAGTTTTCTCAGTCTGCTGTTCTTGTTTTTCCAGATATCTCTATATATAAAAGGCAGTATCCTAACTGACTGACTCACTCATCATTGCCCAGTCAAGTATAGAAACTTTAAATTTGGCAGAAGCTTGTATTTTACACTGTAGGCGTTGTTTAAGAAGGGATTTTTCGAGATGCCACTCCCAAGTGGATGAAACATGGAATGAAAGGCTTTTGGAAAGTATATTGTTATTAAGGGAAATTTGAAGCTAGAAATCTGAAAACTGGTATTTGGTTTCTCAGTCAGAAAATAAAAAAGTGTGTTTCAGCATTTTTTGAAAATAAATAATTACTAAAATCTATTAAAGCACTTCTAAAGCTACATCAATGACACTGAGTATTTAATTTCTCAGAGGGGAGATACATGTTTCAGTGTTTCTGGAAATTCAACCCCTAAAGGAAAGCAACAGAGATGGAAATTAAAAAAAAATATTTTGTTACATAAAAAAATTTAAAGCTAAATTTATGAAAATTAGTATGTCACTTCTTGGTTAGATACAAAGAAATCTCTGTTAGATTTGACTGTTGGTATGAAACTATCTCCACAAGAATGCAAAAGGCATGATTAACAAACACTTTGGACTCCAGGTAGCAGAAACACATTTGGTCAAATGAACATTCAGAAAACACCATGCCTATATGGCCTTAATTACCAAGAAAAGCTTAGAACATGTTGCAGTTTGTTAACAACATGAAAAATTTATTAAAAATATATTTTTGCAAGCCATATACTACACAGGAACAAAGCAGCAGGCTCTAAGCTAGCATTAGAGTGACGTAAACACCTATAATAAAGAGAACGGCACTTATCATATCAAAGCAATCACTTCAAACCAGACAAAGCACTTGAAAAAGGAAGGGTACCCGTATAAATACAGACAGAACGCCTGACACACAGCAATGGCTACTTGGTGAAGCTTAACTG
This sequence comes from Schistocerca gregaria, assembly GCF_023897955.1. Lineage (NCBI taxonomy): Eukaryota > Metazoa > Arthropoda > Insecta > Orthoptera > Acrididae > Schistocerca > Schistocerca gregaria. The sequence continues at coordinate 774,464,597 of NC_064923.1, forward strand.
TTAAGCTTACGACTCCTTCCACACTACTGTAGCTGCATCTTCATCCATTCGACCTCCATTGTGTCTCATGTTACCATGGACCAACTTTGTTTCTATTTGGAGGGGCGGTCTAAAACTTTTCTCTCCCCTTGAATTTCGAGTCCCAAATTTCAGGTGCAGCTTAGATTCGGGAAAAATTTTTTTCCTTGATTTCGAGTCTCATTTTTCAGGTGCAGCTTAGATTTGAGTAAATACGGTATATTGCAGGGAAAGATCCCAATTGTACAATTCAGAAAAGCCAGTGTTGGTAGGAATGATCAAGATTGTGCAGGCTATGGAGCAGCCACTGAAATGAAACACTGTGAAGCATGACATGTTCAGCAACTGGGCAGTCTTGCTGGCTACTCCTGCGGACAGACAGTTTGTCGTCATGCCCACATAGAAAGCAACACAGAGGTTGCAGCTTGGCTTGTAAATCACATGGTTGCTTCCACAGGCAGCCCTGCTTCTGATGGGAGAGGAGATGCCTGTGACCAGACTGGAGTAGGTGACAGTGAGAGGATGCATGGGACACGTCTTGTATCTAACTATTGATGGGATATGAGCCATGAGGCAAAGAGCTATAGAGTGGGGTGGAGTAGGGATAGACAAGGATATTCCGTATGTTCGGTGGGTGGCGGAATACCACTGCGGGAGAGATGGGAAGGATAGTGGGTAGGGTATTCCTCATTTCAGGGCACGAGGAGAGGTAATTGAAACCCTGGCAGAGAATGTGATTCAGTTGTTTCAGTCTTGGGTATACTGAGTCATGAGGGGATTGCTTCTCTGTAGCCAGTCAGTGAGTATATGGAAGGTGGTAGGTGACTGGAGAGGCATGGGAGATATGTTTCTACACAATGTCGGGAGGACAATTTTGTTCTGTGAAGCCTTCAGTGAGACTCTTAGTGTATTTAGAGAGGGCCTGCTTTTCACTCCAGAGGTGACAACAGGGAGTGGCTATGTTGTATGTAACAGACTTCTTGGTACGGAATGAATGGCAGCTGTCAAAATCAAGGTATTGCTGGTGGTTGCTAGGTCCAGTATGACAGAGATACTGATGTATAGAACGTATATGACATTACTCCCACCTACTTTGTACAGTTACACTGAAATGCTGATTATTTGCATATTCGAGCATGTAGTACATTTCCTGCTTATTTGTCATTTTTTGGACGCCATCTTCACACTTTAGCAATTTGATTGGCCAGCAGCGTTTGTGTCCCAAACGTGTATCCTGATACGACTTATGGTGACATATAGTGACCATAGTCTGCGAAAGAAGTGAATGGTATTGACTACTCAGGTGGCCTAATCTGAACGTTACAGGGTGGGGTGAAGGGCACCCCAGTCATTACAGCTTACAGTTATGTCAAAAATTATTTGACATGCAGTTTATATATTGATAACATTTTTATAGACAAATCAAAGGAACAAAATCATAATAAAACCTGTAATAAATGGACTATCACATCATGACATGCAGTTCCTTGTTTTAGATGTAAATTCTAAGAAGATTATCAAGACTGCTAAATCTGAGTACAGGAGAGCAGTCAATCAACCAAAAATTTGAATGTTTTAGAAAACTGCTCAAAGATGTGAACTGGAAAGATGTTTATAGTGCTCATGACATGAATGAAAAATATAATACATTCATGAACAATGTCAGTGCCATGTTTGAAAACTGTTTTCCTCTAAAAGTTATTCAAATTAAACAGAAGTCTATAATAAAACCATGGATTACATAAGGAATAACGATTTCCTGCAAGACAAAAAGGAAAATGTATCGGTCGACCAAGAACAGCTCCAATGCTGATGATTTAGCTAAATACAAGGAATACTGTAAAATATTAAAAAAATAATTCAAACATCTAAACAAATGCACTACAAGAAGAAGACAGCAATGCCAGGGAACAAAACAAAAACAACATGGGATATAGTGAAAGAGGAGACTGCTAGAACCAGAAAGGAACAGGAGCAAATAGCATTAAAGGTAGATGACATAAGTAACCGATGGGCATAGTGTGGCAAATCTATTTACCAAGTACTTTATATCCGTTACTGATAGAATGGGATTGTCAGGATCAGTAAATAGTGCTCTTGCCTTTACAAATAGCTTCAGGTACATGAATATGTCACTCACTTCCATAATAAAATCTTGATGAAATATCAACAAAGTTAATTAAAGGCATGTTCTTGTGAGTTTAGTACAATTCTAAGGTACTTGTGGAACTGGACATTTCCTGACTGGCTAAAATATGCAGATGTTAAGCCTCTATTCAAGAAAGAGGATAAAGTGATACCATCAAGCTACAGACTGATTTCACTTTTGCCAGTATTCTCAAAATTTTTAGAGAAAGTAATGTACAGGCAGCTTCTCAACCATCTGACCACAAATGACACATTATCAAGAACAGTTTGGATTTCTGAAGGATTCTGACATTGAGAAGGCTATTTACACCTACAGTGAAAATGTACTTAATTAATTAAATAACAAGTTACAAGCAGCAGGTATTTTCTGTGATTTGTCAAAGGCATTTGATTGTGTGAACCACAACATCCTTCTAAATAAATTACAATTCTATGGTGTCATGGGCAGTGCTGCAAAATGGTTCAAGTCATACCTCGCTAACAGGAAACAAAGGGTGTCAGTGCAAGGGACTAGTAAATTAAGTCATCATTCATCATCAGACTGGGAAGAAATTATATGTGGTGTCCCACAAGGATCCATCTTGGGGCCATCACTTTTTCTTGTGTAGATTAATGATCTCTTATCAGTTACACTGCCAGAAGCAGAATTTGTTTTGTTTGCAGATGACAAAAGTATTGCAATAAATAGTATGTCGAATGTAGTTCTAGAAAGAATTGCTAATGATATTTTCATGGATATTAATAAATGGTTCAAGGCCAACTCACTGACATTAAACTCCGAAAAGACTCACTATATGCAATTCAGAACCTGTAAGAGGTTTCCACCCAGCATAAGCATAAAGTACAAAGAAGAGCAGATGGAAGAGGCAGACACTGTTAAATTCCTGGGATTACAACTTGTTAATAAATTCAGTTGGGAGGAACACACCACAGAACTGCAGAAACGCCTTAACAAATCTGTATTTGCAATTCGAGTCTTAGCTGTCATAGGTGACATAAAAATGATAAAGCTTGCATACTTTGCCTACTTTCATTCCATAATGTCATATGGTTTGATATTTTGGGGTAACTCTTCAATGCAAACAACAGTTTTCAGAGCCCAAAAGCGTGTAATACGTATTATTTGTGGAGTAAATTCATGGATGTCCTGTAGAAACCTCTTCAAAGAACTGGGTATACTAACTACTGCCTCCGTATATTTACTCCTTAATGAAATTTGTCCTAAATAATATATCTGTTTTTCCAGCAAACAGCTCAGTTCATACATACAATACCAGGAACAAAAATGATCTGCACAAGGACTTAAAAGCACTTACTTTAGTTCAAAAAGTGGTCCACTACTCAGGAACATTTATCTTCAATAATTTGCCAGCAAACATAAAAAATTTACAAATAAGATCAGTTTAAAAGGAGCCTGAAAGACTTACTAGTGGCCAACTCCTCCTACTCCATTGACGAATTTTTTAATAGAAACAAATGATGTATTGCATATATTCATATTATTAGTATTGTTATTCCAGCTTTAAAAAAACGCCAAATATTGACATGTTCCACATCCTTGAGGATCTCCTCAGCACAGATCTATGGAATGAAAACCTAATCTAATCTAATCTGATCTATATGTTAATGAACAATTACTATTTCTAATCTACCAGTGAATCCCTGCTTCTTTAAAGAATCAAACTTCTGCACACAAAAAGGTTCCAAACTTCTGATTACTTTACAAGTAGGTTAAGTACTTGACATTAAGCATTCAAGTGAGAAAAAGTTTAGAAAATGTTTGAAATTACACTCTGTTTTAAGCAAAACAGTTTGTCATTCACCTCAAAATTCATGACGTCATACCTCCTGAACCAACTGGCATACCATGATATAATTAGGCAGGTACATTCAGTGGTGTACATTGATACTCTTTGCAAAACATGACGTGAATAGAGCTTGCACGAACAGTGGAAATGTAGTAAGCAATCAACTTTTTTCCTTTAATCATTTTGTGTGGGGTGCCAGCGAGAGAAAGTTTTGTAAGGATTTGAAATTGTGTGCAAGTTTGTTGGAACTTGCTAAGTGCTCTCATTATCAAATACTTGACGACCTTAGTCCAGGTATTTGCGCACTATGAGTTACGATGCCTCAAAATACAAACATATTTTCTAACTTTAAAACTTGTGTACCGTGTCAAACTTTTAAGGAAGATTAAATCACTTTACAAGCAATTATGATAAACTTTTACAATTATTAAATTAGTACTATAATTATATGAAGTACCACAAAATTTTGTTTGCCCTGAAAGCTGTGTAGACAGGCAATCTGCATACATTAAGCTCAAATATTTATAGTTTGTTATGCTGCACAACAGAAACCCCAACTATTCTCTTCATATTGTACAGCAGTCACAGCTTTTGCTTTCATCGTTACATATCTTCATTAAAAAATTGTCCCACCAGAGATTGATAAAAGAATATAACCATATTATCAATTCTAACTTAATAAAAATAAGATGCGATGATCTCCCAATGGCTTTTTCTCACTTTGAATTCCTGACTAAGGCATTTATAGTAACAGAATAGCTTCACTCATATCACTGTCACAATGTTGACTGCCTGCCAGATGTACAATTAATTTTTCCAGAAGGTATTCTGCATCGGTCCCAGAAAAGCTCTCATAAGAACATGATTATTCCTCCTCACTTTTAATGAAAACTCCTTTAAGAAAAAGTTCGCTTTTAAAACGCATAACATTCTGCAAATTAAAATCAATTTTTTATACCATTCCTGTGGGTTTCTGACTTATTTCAGTTTCACATATATTGTACTTCGTGACAACTGCAGTAAATTGCAGTAATTCTTTCGGTTGGCACATACCCAGATCACAGTTTTTTGCTCAAATACTTTAATTCCCTTGTAGCGAGAACAAAACACATGTTTATCAAATTGGAAAAGGATCAACGTGACCTTGGTCAAGTGATTTGATGTCACAGTAAAAAAATACAAATTCTGAGATGAGAAGCATAGCTGTTTGTCATCAAATTTATCACTTTTACGTTTGTCAAGTTATGGCCTATAAATGTAGGAAGTTGACAATTAAGCAACCAGATGCAGTCCTAAGTGTTGAGTTAGCTGTTGCTCTGGATCCAAAAGGAAGAACCTTCATAGAACAACATCCCATGATGTGGAAAATATTCTTTTAAAACATTTTCCAGGAATGAAAAATACCAGTATTCCTGTAAGCAAAAAACATATGCAAGAGAAGGTTCATGGTATCATCCCAAAGATTGTTGTTAAAAATTTCGGTGCATCAAATGGCTTGTCACATCATTTTAAAAATGTCAATCATTCATTTCATAGAGAGTGGAAAAAGTGAGACTGTGGACATAAGTGTAAACTATTGGAAGAACATTACTGAAGGGTGTAGGAGTAGAGGATCCCAGTGGAAACACTGCGAACAGTAAAGAATCACTTATTGACTTCAATACATAATGCAGTTAGGTGACACGCCTTTCCCTGTTGTTCCTGGCTGGTGCCCTGAGCAGGTGGCAGCTTCTGCCCTGGCTGTTGAGCTCAGTTCTACATGCTGACTGAAGGTCCATGGTCAGCTGGCAGTGTTTAGAGTCCACAGCCACTGATGTCAGTAGCGCGGTATTTTCATTGGTGTTGTGGAGGCCCTGTGGCTCCTCACTCTGTTTGTGGTACTTGAAGATAGCTGTCTGCGTGGTACAACTTGACTTGCTGCCCTCTGCCAGGAGTCTCAAACCGCATGGTGCTGTGGCATCAAGTCCCACTATGAACTCAGCAGCAGCAGCATGAGGTGCAAAAGACAGGTCGGTGGGGCTGTAGCACACACTCCTTAGTGCCGGTGTAAGGCACAGTGCGGTTTTGGAACTGTGGCTGTGGGTGCCCAGTTGTCTCACTGTCCAGTGTAGCTCTGGTGGTGTGGTGGTGGTGGTGCTGCTGCTGGTTTCTGGTGATAAAGTGATCCGCTGCCCTGAACTCAGAATTATTTATATGTCACTGGTGTTTCATAATAACCTGGCACCTAGCTACATTGCCAATAAACACAAGACTTGCCCTAGTGTGGCAACTTCACCTGCCAGCAGTAAAATTACTGCTGCACAATCGTTTACTGCTGCTCTTCACACCTCAGGAGGTTTGAATACCTACGGGACAAGATACAGATATTGATGCCTTGTCTTATACATGCACAAGTGGTACTTGGTGTCATCCATGTAACAGACCTGAAGATAACATGAATGGAATGTCAAAACTGGCTGCCTTATAAAACAACCTCAAAATAACGGCTGCTGGTACAGTATTAATACATTTCCTCTACCAGCCACTGTCCCAAACTTCTGAGCCCAGGATGGAGCTGCATTCACTTAATTAAGTAGGCATTATGTGTATCATCGTACAGTCTGTCACTCATCTTCAACACCTTCCCCGTGCACCAGCATCATCGGCAAACAACTGTACACTGCTGCTCACCCTGTCTACAAGATAATTTATGTATACAGACAATGATAGCAGTCCTATGACACTTCCCTGGGTGTGACTAAGCAAGCTGGGATATTTTTAATCCCCTTTTGTTTTCCCATATGCTTCCTTAAATTCGTTTCATTAATTTTAAATATTTACAATTAGCAAACATGAATATAATCTGCATTTTCATAAAAGAGAAAGACTGCCCCCTCTGTTTTAAAGCATATAATACCAGATAAAATTTTGTGTGTGGTTTTATGTATGTAATGGATTTTCTAATTTAATTAGACTATTCCTAGTTAGTATCTTTTGTTATAGGGCACAACCGGTAATTGTTTCATAACTTAAATTCTATTGCTGACGTATAAACAAATATATATTCTCTAATAATTGGAAACGTTTGGGAGACTAAACAATAGCAGTCTTAAAGGAACTATTTGGCTCTATTTGAAAATATGTTAGCAAAACCAGCCTCTAATTACTTCCAAAGTAATGAAGTTTTGTCAAAAATAAATATTTGTTAATTTCATGATTTAAACAAATAATTCGGCTTAACCCTTGTAGTAAAAAAACTGTTTAAAAGACGAAATTTTTCGACCTAGTCAGTTAATTTAATGAGTTAAGTTTTAATTGTAATGTCTGTAAATTTAACTTCGAACAACGTGTAGTTTCGGTACCGATTATTTTGATGATATATAGGGGCCTGATTTTTGGTTACGATATAGTCAATCCACGGCCGAGTTCCTAACGAGTAAGCTGTGCTGGTTAGAACAACAACAATGCTTCAAATTAACTGTGGAATAAGTGTTAAAAAATTAGGCTGTGTGTAAAAACTGTGTCTGATCTATACGTACCTGATTATTCTTCAAGAACTGTGAACTTTGTGGTTAGGTTTTACTGCTCTTAAATATTCAACCCCCCCTCCATGAACCATGGACCTTGCCGTTGGTGGGGAGACTTGCAAACCTCAGCGATACCTATAGCCGTACCATAGGTACAACCACAACGGAGGGGTATCTGTTGAGAGGCCAGACAAACATGTGGTTCCTGGAGAGGGGCAGCAACCTTTTCAGTAGTAGCAAGAGCAACAGTCTGGATGATTGACTGATCTGGCCTTGTAGCAATAACCAAAACGGCCTTGCTGTGCTGGTACTGCGAACGGCTGAAAGCAAGGGGAAACTACGGCCGTAATTTTTCCCGAGGGCATGCAGCTTTACTGTATGGGTAAATGATGATGGCGTCCTCTTGGGTAAAATATTCCGGAGGTAAAATAATCCCCCCATTCGGAACTCCGGGCAGGGACTACTCAAGGGGATGCCGTTATCAGGAGAAAGAAAACTGGCGTTCTACGGATCTGAGCGTGGAATGTCAGATCCCTTAATCGGGCAGGTAGGTTAGAAAATTTAAAAAGGCAAATGGATAGGTTGAAGTTAGATATAGAGGGAATTAGTGAAGTTCGGTGGCAGGAGGAACAAGACTTCTGGTCAGGTGACTACAGGGTTATAAACACAAAATCAAATAGGGGTAATGCAGGAGTAGGTTTAATAATGAATAAGAAAATAGGAATGCGGTACACTACTACAAACAGCATAGTGAACGCATTATTGTGGCCAAGATAGATACGAAACCCACACCTACTACAGTAGTAAAAGTTTATATGCCATCTAGCTCTGCAGATGACGAAGAAATGATGAGATAAAAGAAATTATTCAGGCAGTGAAGGGAGACGAAAATTTAATAGTCATGGGTGACTGGAATTAGAGTGTAGGAAAAGGGAGAGAAGGAAACATAGTTGGTGAATATGGATTGGGGCTAAGAAATGAAAGAGGAAGCCCCCTGGTAGAATTTTGCACAGCGCACAACTTAATCATAGCTAACACTTGGTTTCAGAATCATGAAAGGAGGTTGTATTCATGGAAGAACCCTGGAGATACTAAAAGGTATCTGATAGATTATATAATGGAACCAGGTTTTAAATTGTAAGACATTTCCAGGGGCAGATGTGGACTCTGACCACAATCTATTGGTTATGAACTGTGGATTAAAACTGAAAAAACTGCAAAAAGATGGGAATTTAAGGAGATGGGACCTGGATAAACTGAAAGACCCAGAGGTTGTGCAGAGTTTTAGGGAGAGCATAAGGGAACAATTGACAGAAATGGGGGAAAGAAGTACAGTAGAAGAAGAATGGGTAGCTGGGAGAGATGAAGTAGTGAAGGCAACAGAGGATCAAGTAGGTAAAAAGACGAGGGCTAGTAGAAATCCTTGAGTAACAGAAGAAATATTGAATTAAATTGATGAAAGGAGAAAATATAAAAATGCAGTAAATGAAGCAGGCAAAAAGGAAAACAAACGTCTCAAAAATGAGATCGACAGGAAGTGCAAAATGGCTAAGCAGGGATGGCTAGAGAACAAATGTAAGGATGTAGAGGCTTATCTCACTAGGGGTAAGATAGAAACTGCCTACAAGAAAATTCAAGAGAGCTTTGGAGAAAAGATAACCACTTGTATGAATATCAAGAGCTCAGATGGAAACACTGTTCTAAGCAAAGAAGGGAAAGGAGAAAAGTGGAAGGAGTATATAGAGGGTCTATACAAGGGCGATGTACTTGGGGACAATATTATGGAAATGGAAGAGGATGTAGATGAAGATGAAATGTGAGATACGATACTGCGTGGAGAGTTCGACAGAGCACTGAAAGACCTGAGTCGAAACAAGGCCCCCGAAGTAGACGACATTCCATTGGAACTACTGACTGCCTTGGGAGAGCCAGTCCTGACAAAACTGTACCATCTGGTGAGCAAGATGTATGAGACAGGCGAAATACCCTCAGACTTCAAGGAGAATATAATAATTCCAATCTCAAAGAAAGCAGGTGTTGACAGATGTGAAAATTACCGAACAATCAGTTTTATAAGCCATAGCTGCAAAATACTAACACGAATTCTTTACAGATGAATGGAAAAACTAGTAGAAGCCGACCTCGGGGAAGATCAGTTTGGATTCTGTAGAAACACTGGAACATGTGAGGCAATACTGACCTTACGACTTATCTTAGAAGAGAGAATAAGGAAAGGGAAACCTCCATTTCTAGCATTTGTAGACTTAGAGAAAGCTTTTGACAATGTTGACTGGAATACTCTCTTTCAAATACTGAAGGTGGCAGGGGTAAAATACAGGGAGCGAAAGGCTATTTACAATTTGTACAGAAACCAGATGACAGTTTTAAGAGTCGAAGGACATGAAAGGGAAGCAGTGGTTGGGAAGGGAGTGAAACAGGGTTGTAGCCTCTCCTTGATGTTATTCAATCTGAATTTTTCACAAAGTAGGTATTAAAATCCATGGAGAAGAAATAAAAACTTTGATGTTCGCCGATGACATTGTAATTCTGTCAGAGACAGCAAAGGACTTGGAAGAGCAGTTGAACGGAATGGACAGTGTGTTGTAAGGAGGATATAAGATGAACATCAACAAAAGCAAAACACGGATAATGGAATGCAGTCGAATTAAGTCGCGTGATGCTGAGGAAATTAGATTAGGAAATGAGACACTTAATGTAGTAAAGGAGTTTTGCTATTTGGGGAGCAAAATAACTGATGATGGTCGAAGTAGAGAGGATATAAAATGTAGACTGGCAATGGCAAGGAAAGCGTTTCTGAAGAAGAGAAATTTGTTAACATCGAGTGTAGATTTAAGTGTCAGGAGGTCATTTCGGAAAGTATTTGTATGGAGTGTAGCCATGTATGGAAGTGAAACATGGACGATAAATAGTTTGGACAAGAAGAGAATAGAAGCTTTCAAAATGTGGTGCTACAGAAGAATGCTGAAGATTAGATGGGTAGATCACATAACTAATGAGGAAGTACTGAATAGGATTGGGGAGAAGAGAAGTTTGTGGCACAACTTGACCAGAAGAAGGGATCGGTTGGTAGGACATGTTCCGAGGCATCAGGGATCACTAATTTAACACTGAGGGCAACGTGGAGGGTAAAAATCGTAGAGGGAGACCAAGAGATGAATACACTAAGCAGATTCAGAAGGATGTAGGTTGCAGTAGCATTGAGAGCTGCATCAAACCAGTCTCAGAACTGAAGACCACCACCACCACCACCACCACCACCACCACCACAACAACAACAACAACAACAACAACAAATATTCAACAAGAAACTACTGTAGCAGTACGTGGAGTTTTGCCTGTTAACTATTAATAAGGCTTATCGAAGGTTAAATAACAGTGCACTGGCCATATAACTGTATGTTATTGTGCGGTTGTGAACAGTGAAATAAAAGACCATGATACACAACTCTGCACCTGATGGCTACATAATTTATAGTAGTCAGTGTTGGAATCCACAACCTATATTTTTCAGCCAGTGTAGCAACGTAGTACGTCAACACTGAGGACAATCAATGAATGAAGAATAAAGGCAGGTGGGACCACCACATGTGGTGCTCTTCGGGCGACAAGGACTTGCGAACTCTGGAAAGTAAATCAAGAGCTGTATACAGTGC